>NC_043959.1:10208971-10508971 GCF_902148855.1 Sphaeramia orbicularis | reverse complement strand
TTTTAACAATATTCTGCCTGTTATTAAATGTTTTGTGTGTTTGTAGATCCACTGTGATCTGTAAGTTATAATGTACATGTGTAAATGATAAACTGAGGCAGAATATTGTTAAAATTACACTTATTTTTCAGTTTGTTCATGTTATTCACATCTTTAGAAAGGATAGTTTGTAGATGTAAACCTTTTCAAAGTGTAAATTAGCTTTTTTTGTTTCTAGAACACAGAGAAAAGTTTGGAGTTGACATTATTTATATATTATTATGTGATTATTTTACTGGTCTGGCTCATTTCAGATCAAATTTAGCTGAATCTGGCCCGTGAACTAAAATGAGTTTGACACCCCTGGTATAAAGCAAAGAATAAATTACTGCCGGGCAATATTCAAGAAATATTTAGTGAAAGAGAAGGAGGCTATGATTTACAGGGAAAATTTAATTTAAAGATTCATAAAGTACGCACTAGGTTAAAAAGTTTCTGTATCACCATCTGTGGAGGAAAACTGTGGAAGAAACTGTGTGTGGAGATAAAACAAATATCAAACATAACTCAGTTTAAAAAAAAGATATACAGAATTGATTCTTGAGAGGTTACAGTATTTAATAATGAGAATGAGGCCTGTTTGTTTATGGATGATGTTGAACTGATAAATCTGCTGTAATTATTGTAGAAAACTGTTGAATTGTTGAGTCTGTTTGTATGACTGCACTGCCATGAATATACTGTTGTGTATAATTCAGTTACGGCATTATGGATTTGTCGTGGTTCGATGCTAAAATTAGGAAAATAATATTGTTTGATTCTTGTATTAAGTTAGTGAAGGTGTAAAAGCACTGAGGGGTTGGATTAAATCATTTTAATCTTCTTCCTACTCCTTTTCGACCATGCAAAATTCAGACTTGTATGTACTCGAAGATAGAGTCTGTTCCTTTAAGTGTTTTTTTTTGTTTGTTTTTGTCTTAATTTGCTTTGTTTTGGTTTATTTTGTTCCTTTGCATGTCCGAAAGAAAGAAAGAAAGAAACTGTTTAGAAAATGCAAATCTAGGACAGAGAGTAGATACTTTCATGTCACTGATTACACCCTTCCTTCCTCCCACTCCAAAAGTGTTGTACTTTGCCTAAACTGGCCCGAATATGTCACTGTACATTAAAATAACCTGGAAAACAGGGTTTTTCAACCTTGGGGTCGGGACCCCACGTGGGGTCACTTGGAATTCAAATGGGGTCACCTGACATTTCTAGTAATTGATAAAAAAATAAAAATAAAAAAAAAACACTTACTAATAAAAAAATATATGGTGAGTTGAGAGAGACAATCCCAGTCCATAAAAGACATGACAAACTGTGAAACTGCAGCACTGTGGTTCTGTTTATCTGTCCAGTGTTCATTGTGGTCGGTTTCAGATGCTGCAGCTCTTTCATAATTCACAGTTTGAGTTCTTGTTTGTTCAGTATTAATTGTCAGCCTTGTAAATCACAGCTGGACTGACTGTACATATCCTGACCAAGGAAAATAAAATTCTCTCTTTGTGCAGTAATCTACACCTGGATTTACTGCCTCCAGCCACAATAATATACAGGGTGGGGAAGCAAAATTTACAATGAACATTTAGTTGTTTTTTCTCAGCAGGCACTACGTCAATTGTTTTGAAACCAAACATATATTGATGTCATAATCATACCTAACACTATTATCCATACCTTTTCAGAAACTTTTGCCCATATGAGTAATCAGGAAAGCAAACGTCAAAGAGTGTGTGATTTGCTGAATGCACTCGTCACACCAAAGGAGATTTCAAAAATAGGTGGAGTGTCCATAAAGACTGTTTATAATGGAAAGAAGAGAATGACTATGAGCAAAACTATTACGTGAAAGTCTGGAAGATACTATTAAAGAAGAATGGGAGAAGTTGTCACCCGAATATTTGAGGAACACTTGCGCAAGTTTCAGGAAGCGTGTGAAGGCAGTTATTGAGAAAGAAGGAGGACACATAGAATGAAAACATTTTCTATTATGTAAATTTTCTCGTGGCAAATAAATTCTCATGACTTTCAATAAACTAATTGGTCATACACTGTCTTTCAATCCCTGCCTCAAAATACTGTAAATTTTGCTTCCCCACCCTGTACATTATATAGACTAAATGTCGTCCAAAATTAACATTTATTCGCAACATAATATAACAAACCGTTACATGATCAAAAACAAATTAATTTAAGCAAAAAAAAAAACAGTCTCTGTTTTGAATGTCTGGGGTCGCCAGAAATTTGTGATGTTAAAATGGCGTCATGAGCCAAAAAAGGTTGGAAACCACTGCTGTAAAATCTCGTCCAAATTCAAACATGTATCGCTTTTCTGTGTTTGGCTCTTAGGATCATTCGTTCATCATCCAGTACAACGACGGCAACGCAGAGGTACTGTCCATGTGGGTTCGCCGCTGCCTGGAGGAAAGACAAGCACAGCAGGCCCAGGGGCGGGTCTGACGTCCAGCAGGCCCAGGGGCGGGTCTGACGTCCAGCTCCCTTCCCCGCACTTCGGACTGTGACGTCTGAACCCAAAACCTGAACATTTCCTAGTCTAAAAGGTCAAGGACGTCCACATGCACTGCAGCATTGACTGGATGCACAAAAAAAAATCTATAGATGTTGAATATTTTCTGCCACTGACTCTTGCATCGTGACAATGACTTCACAACATTTGAACTGAATATTAATCTTTGCCGCTAACACACAGAGAGGTTTTTTTTTTGTTTGTTTGTTTTTAATCTTTCCAGCTGCAGCTTCTTGTTTTCATTCAGGAACATAAAGGAGGACAGCGAATCTGATGGTGCTGAAAAGGATCAGCATCAGTAAATAGTACGGAGGAGGATGTACCACAACCAGTTTCTAGACCAGGGCTCTCAAACTCATGCTCTTTCAGGTTCCACATTCAGCCCGATTTGATCTCCAGTGGGCCGAACCAGTAAAATAATAACAGAATAACCTATAAATAATGACAACTTAAAATTTTTACCTCTGTTTTAGTGCCAAAAAAAACATTAAATTATGAAAATACTTACTTTTATAAAGTATCCAAACAAAAAAGATGTGAATAACCTGAAAAAAACTGACATTACTTAAGAAAAATCAGTGCAATTTTAACAATATTCTGCCTCCACTTCTCATTTCTCTGTGTGCATTATGGATCAGATCTACAAAGACACTAAACACTGAGGAACAGGCAGAAAATAGTTCAAATTGTGCTGAATTTTCTTTAGACATTTCAGGTTGTTCATATTTGTTCGGGTTATTCACATTTTATTGTTAGAGGATAGTTTGTAAATGTAAATATTTTCATAATTTAATGTTATTTTTTGCACTAAAACAAACATTTGAAGTTGTCATTATTTACAGACATAATGTAATGGGGGTTTTTTCCACATCAAATTAAGAAGAAAATATGGAGTCTAGAGATGTAACGATATGAAAATTTCATATCACGGTTATTGTGACCAAAATTGTCATGGCTATCATTATTATCACGGTATTATTGAAATTGTGCTCAAAACGTTCAAAAAGTACTAATACACACACTGAAATAATTTAACCAAGTTGTATTAAAAAATAAATAAATAAATAAAATAATAGACACAATGCACTTTCTGTTGGCAGAAACATTTAAGTACTAACCCTTAGTGGTCTGAGCCTATTTTGTCCGTTTTTCAGTCCTTTTGATTTTGCCTTTATATACTGTATAAACAAATGTTTACTATACCCATGTTAGGGATCTTTTTTTCAGCACAACTTCATCTATATCATCTTTTTTTTTTTTTTCACTTAAACCTACTATATCAACATAAAAGGCCAGAAAACACAAAATATATAAAATCCGATTTGAAAAATGTATATATTTTATTGCATAAATAACACACAGATGCTTAACGGACCTTTTCAAAGACTTTAAAAGTGAATATTGGTTCCAAATATTAGGAATAGAAAATTAAAATTGTAATAAATTAAAACTATACTCAAATATTTGACATAAAAGCATGTCTTTACATAGGCGTTTTTTCCCCTAAAAGTGCTGTAATCAAACATTATCATGATAATTAGAATTTCAACAGTAATACTAACCGTCTGCCATTTTACTGCGGTTTATCGTTATACCCGTAATCGTTACATCCCTAATGGAGTCATTCTTTTTTGTAGATTATTATGCTGTTATTTTACTTGAGATCGTATTAGTCTGTATGTGGAACCTGAACTAAAATTAGTTTGACAGCACTTTGCAAATTCATCCCACAGGCCTGGCTGGAACCTTTGGTGGGCCACATGTTTGAGACCCCTGTTCTAGGATGTTCCAATCATCGAATCACCGTCTTGTGCTTTACTGTTGACAGCCCTCTAGTGAATGTTGAAGGTTTTTCCCATGTGTGTACCAGTTTCTCCAGCAGTGTCATTTATACCTCATCCATCTGAAGGGGCCACTTGAACAGCACATATCCCCCTGAAAAAGACATCGGTTTACCATCAAACAGAGCGTTTGTCTCACAGTTGCTTCGTAATCTTTTGAGGATGGGGGAAATAACTGTATGGAAATACGTCTGCATTTCCACGAGTTAATTTGACTGAAGTACCCTTTCATGTGACAGCAGAGAAAGAGGAACTACGTCTGAAGAGGAAGTAGTTTAGAGTCCTTAACCACTGAACGACCACAACAACAACAAGGTATTTTGAGGAAGAAGAAACTGTGGATGATTAGAAATACGTGTAAGACTAAAGAAAATCTCTTCCTTCCTGTTTTCAATCCCAGCTCGTCTCATTCTGCCACTTGGACATGAGCCTTTGGCGTCTGTTTTCAACAGCTGGCTTTGGTTTTCTCGTTTTACTTCAGGTTCCACATACGGGCTTCCCTAATCTGAATGACAAATGGCATGGAATAACGAATGACCACTAAGGCGTGGGTTAGGGTTAGGGGTTAGGGTTAGGTCATTTGTTTTTCCATGCCATTTATCATTCGGAGGGAAGCCCTCCACATATACAGCCCAATTTGATCTCAAGTGTGTCTGACCAGTAAAATACTCACATCATAACCAATGGGTCAAGTCAGGCGGTTATGTAGGGAGTGTCCGACTACATTTAATACTGTAATTCAAAAAGTATTTAAGATAGAGACATGAATAATACGTCATTTTAAAGGTACAGTCTACTCTTGTTAAACCGCCCGCCGTTATACCGCCATTTTCGCTCACCGCCGACCAAAACCATTGCACAAAAATCCCCAATGCATTATTCCATTAGCTACCGCCATTTCCGCCTATCGCCATCCGCCAGCCCAGTTCCATTCACAAACAACACTTATACCATTGATTTCCCGACCGTTATACCGCCAGCGTTATTGCCATCGAGTACACATAAATTTTAACAATGCACTGAAACAAATGCGCCAGACGCTGATCGCGGCAAGCTACGAGTAGGTCTACGGAACGGCCACCGTTCATTTATCGCAGAACACTCAGTAGGTCAGGATGTCGGGAAGAGGACGTGGGATTAAGCCAAAGCCTCAAGATGATGGGGTGTCATTTCCCGACACGGTATAATAACACTTAAAATGTTTCCCCACTTTAAATGATCCCTTACAACATAACAGAATCAAGATTTATTTAGAAACGCAATTAGAACGGGTTAACGGAGGCAGCGTAGACATCATATAGTAAAGACATGCACATTATGGACGCAACCCGTTGTAACGCCATTTTCGCTATACCGCCAATTTGGCCGTGAACGGAAGTTGGCGGTATAACGAGAGTAGACTGTATTAGCTAGTACTTGAAGCTCATAAAAAGAAACAAAAGATATGGTGCCATCTTTTGCCATGAAAATTAGAAAAACTGCATTGTTATGTAGGGAACAAAAATTAAGATCCAAATTTTCCTTTTTATCGAAATGTTTTAAAAGTGCAGTTGCAGGTGTCTCCTAACTATGAAAATTTGCTGAGATGTTCTTTATCTATTTTGATAAACCATGGATGCATTTTTTATTTTTTAAATATAACTATGACTTATGGAAAGAGTTTTGAAGAATGGAATGGTTATGTAGGGAATTAGGAATTTCGGTTATGTAGGGGAAGAAAAGACGGGTATACAGTTTCAATAGTTTATTCAAGCACTTGGTAACAAATGTATATATTTTTATACGTATTTATGACTAGATATACAAAGGATACATATTAGATGCAGAAAGTGATTCATTAAGCACATTGAATGCTCAGTAAAGTCTGTATAAATAATGTCAACTCCAACTTTTCTGCAGGTTTTAGAGCAGGGCTGTCAAACTCATGTTAGTTCAGTTCCACATTCAGTCCAATCTGATCTGCAGTGGGCCAAACCAGTAAAATAATAACAGTAAAAAAAGTAAAATTCTATTCTGATCAGGTTTACATCTACAAAGTTTCCTTAAAAATCTGAATAACATGAACAACTTGAATTGTCTTAAGAAAAACAAGTCCAATTTAACAATATTCTGCCTCGGTTTATCAGTTTATCATTTACACATGTGCATTAAAATCACACAAAACATTTAGTAACAGGCAGAATATTGGTCAAATTGCATTTACTTTTCTTAAGACATTTCCATTTGTTCATATTTGTTCAGGTTATTCATGTTTTTTGTAAAAGTATGGTTTGGTAATGTAAACATTTTCATGTAATTTTACTTTTTTCCACCAAAAAACAGAGAAAATTTGGGGTTATCATTATTTATAGGTTATTCTGATATTTTACTGGTTCTGACCCACTTGAAATCTAATTGGACTGTATGCGTCTGTATGTGGAACCTGAATTAAAATGATTTGACACCATTGATTAATATCTTAAGTGTAATTTATGCCATTTTTCACAAATTCATCCTATGGGCCGGATTTTTAGAGGGAAAAACAGTAAAATTACATTATGAAAATGTTTACATCTACAAGTTGTCCTTAAAAAAAATGTGAATAATATGAACAACCTAAAATGTCTTACAAGAAAATGAGGGCAGTTTCATGTCCATGTTATGTCTCAGTTTATAATTCACACGTGTACATTACAATTTACAGATGACAGTGGATTTACAAAGGCACAAAACATTTAGGAATAGACAGAATATTAGTGAAATTGCACTTACTTCTCTCAAGACATTTCAGGTGGTTCAAGGATAGTGTGTAAACTTAAATATTTTCATGTACTTTTTTTTGTTTTACTCTAAAACAAGAAAAGAGCAAAGAGTTGTCATTATTTATAGGTTATTTTGAAAGTATTTTACTGGTCGTACCCACTTGAGATCATAATGGTCTGTATGTGGCCCCTGAACTAAAATGAGTTTGACACCTTTGACTCTAAATATCAGTGTAATTTTTGCATTTCACATATTCATTCCAGATTGGACCCTTAGGCGGGCCAGTTTTGACCCGCGGGCCATATGTTTGGTGCCCCTGCGCTATAGAGTCTGTTTAAAACCAGCAGGACTCCAGATAGGATTCATAAAGGAGACTGGCTTTTGTGTCCCAGGTCATGCTGTGTTTATTTTTGCCTTTTTCATTTTGCATTTATTCAAGGCTATGTATTCACTGTCCCATACAAAAGATGAAAAAACATGAGGATATCTTTGGTCGTGGTTTTGTTCAAGGTTCACAGACAATGATTTGACTAAAGGCATTTAGTTTGACCATGTGTCGGGGGGAAGTCTGCTGCTGCTCTGCTGGGTCTGCTTAACCAGCAGGAATTCAACATGACATGATGCATTGACAAATGCATAAGTTAAGTAGCTATAAATTCTAACCTGTTTTCCAAATTCACAAACAGATTCACTTTTTTCCCATTCACGTACAGGGGTTGGACAAAATAATGGAAACACCTTCACCTCAAGATGATAATGCTCCAATCCATACAGCTAGAATTGTTAAAGAATGGCATGAGGAACATTCTAATGAAGTTGAGCATCTCGTATGGCCGGCACAGTCCCCAGACCTCAACATTATTGAGCATTTATGGTCAGTTTTAGAGATTCAAGTAAGACGTCGATTTCCACCGCCATCGTCTCTAGAAGAGTTGGAGGGTATTCTAACTGAAGAATGGCTTAAAATTCCTTTGGAAACAATTCACAAGTTGTATGAATCAATACCTCGGAGAACTGAGGCTGTAATTGCCGCAAAAGGCGGACCTACACCATATTAAATTATATTTTGTTGATTTTTTAAGGTGTTTCCATTATTTTGTCCAACCCCTGTAAATACCACTTTTGTGAGAGTGCAGACAGACACACACTGGTGACGTTTAATTTTTTCCCGAAGGAGAGGCAAGGGGTATTATTTTTGGTTGGGTTTGTTTGTTTTTTAACACTTTAGCAGCAAAACTATTGGTTGAATTCATGCCAGATTGGCTTTATAGATTGCCAGTGACCCAGAATAGATATGGTTACATTTTGGGAAAACTAGGGTTTTTTTATGAATTTTTAAAATCTGTTTTTAGAGCTGGGCAAGTTAACACGTTATTACCGTGTTAACGCATTCATTAAATAACGCCAACAATTTTTTTTTTATCTCAGGTTAATGCCGTTTTGTTCTAACTCCTATTCTTCTGCCTCTGCTTGTGTGCATGTAGCAATTAGCTCAGCAGATAGACAACAGGTTTCCCAAGAAAAGCTGGACGCCCAAAACTTCTGTCCAAATCTTTTACTGTAGACTCACTGTAAAACTGTAACATACACACAAAATATGTCTGAGTTCTGTTTATTGCCTTAGTACATGGCATTATACATTTAAATGAATGGGAAAAAGATCACTAGCTTGGTGCTAACTTGAGTGGGAAAATCCATAGACACACTAACAATTAGCATTTACAGATTAATTTAAGATTTACAACATCTTTTTTCCAGCAACGAAGGTTCACATCAGAGATATTTTATACTATTCATTCTTACAACAACTGAACATACAATACTCACAGGCAAACGTTTTTGGGGCCATACAAACAGAGTGAAAGAAACATGTCTGTTAGTTCCTTCTTATGTCCGAACTGACTACGATAACACCGAAAGGACAAAGCATACGTTAGTTCAACTTATTCCGACCACTAGACGGCCCCCTTTGCTTGCTTTGAACAACTGAACATCACATATTATTGGGCTTATTAGTATTAGTACTTATTAGTGGGTTTAAGACTACTGTCAGTCACTCACAACCGAAAATAAACTGGTGGGGACATAAAGATGGAGAAAAGTACCGGTCTTTTCCATGGACATTTTCATTTTAAATGTCTTCAGATGGTGGGGTTGAGAAGGACACAGTTATTTGTAAGCGCTGACATGTGGAATTATTTTTTATCACCAGAGTACTTCCAGTCTGAAATATCACTTAAAGGCAAAACATGCTGTTGATGCCGGCAATGCCCCCCCCATATAACTATTAATCGCAACATTAATCGCAGAAATCCATGCAATTAATTGCGATTAAAATTTTTGATCGCTGCCCAGCACTACTTTTTTTTCCCCATTTACTTACAATGGCCAAAATTTGTCTATGCTGAAATCAACACACTCATAAACATGATAACATCAGCCAAAATAAGCTCCAGCATGTGTGAGGGGCGGGGTTTGTTGTGCCTGGCACCACTTGTTGTTTGATCCAGTAGGTTTTATTATAGAGGGTATGCACATGACATCACCGCTAGCGGAAGTCACCGCGGTTCTGTCCACTGAGTGGCAGAAAGAGGGAGATGAGTAGCGGCTTTGGCTTGAATACTGCGAAAACTTTAGAACAATCTAAAAAATGGGGAAGAGCTGTTGTGCCACTGATCGCACAAATAGGTTTAAAAAGCACTCGGAGCTATCGTTTTAGCGGCGACCTAAAGCCAAAGACAGAAGAAGCAGATGGATCGCTGCAATTCGTAGAAATAACTGGAATCCAGGCAACGAAACCTGGATTTGTGGTTGCCATTTTGTGTCAGGTAACGTTAATTTATGCTGTGTTCTTGCGTAAAATCATACCTTAAATTACATATCATTTTGGCTAACGTTACTTCTTAGTAAAGCTCTTAATGTTAGCATCTGTCATTTAGTTCTATGTTTCAGAACTGAAACGTTTTTGTCTTCAGTTGTGTGATTCTGAACCTTGTGTTCTACATAATTTGTAAACCAGCTTAAACTGATGCTAACCTAGTTTTCCAAATAAGGGAGTACTCTAGCACAAAGCTGTTGTATCTGTGTTGGATCAAGTATTTGATGTGAACTCTACTTAAATCTCCACAGTACCAGTAGATCATCCACTCACTTGGGTCAATACTAAGGGTTTAACTCCAGTAAATCAGTAGTGAACTGTGAGCACTACTGCTGGGCCTTTACCTTGGAAATCACCGCCAAGAAAATACGTCTGCACTGACAGAAAACCTCCAGAACAATAGTATGTTGAATTAAAGCACTCACCAGCTGTAATCCTCTAATTAACAATGACGAGGATGTCAACAACTCTGTGGCTTTTGTATGCTTTCAGCCTTTGCATTGGGGATTTTCCTGGTGTTGAAATCAGGTTCATATAAATGTCAGGATACGTGATTTCTGTCCACATATCAATGTTGGTAGACCACCTGTTGTTTGGTAGCTTGTATGGATCCATGTCCAGTCCAGTTGTCTTTAATTTCATGTTATATTCCACATTTTTCCGGGTCTCGCTGTAGTTACTGCTATGCTCCGCCATGTTGAGCCGGTTTGTTTTTGCCACTCAGTCTGACTTAGAGGGGCGTGGCCCAGGGGGGAAGTGACGGATGTGCATTCCCTCTATTGCACAGTCTGCAGTCCATGTTCCATCCACGCTGCAGTGGAGCTCCAATAACCTGACTGTGTTCGTGTCCAGGCCTTTATGTCTGTGAGCTGCAGGAGGTACCAGGCCTTTATGTGATGGAGGGTTGGATCAGAGTTAGGCCGTTAGTTCTAATTTACACTGTTTAATCATTAGAGAAGGTCCTGTTTAGTACCAAACCTCATGTTTTATCTGCTCACATTTCCAATATTAAAAGTAATGCCATGGACTTCTCTACAAACGCAGTACTTCTTTAACCATTATTAGATAAAAAACCTCTAGTGTTTCAGTGGATACAAACTATTCATTACTGAACTCATTACTCATGTTGCAGAGTTTCTACAGTTATGACACACACCTGCAGTGACTAAAATCAGCAAATTATACTGTAGGTGAGTGTATTTACTGATAAACTGTGTGAAAACTATGAAATGAAAACATTTTTAATGCAGCTAATCTGATGTTTTCTTACATTTTAATGTACACTAATACTAGTCATCACTCACTTCATGGAGATAATATGCAAAAAAAACACAAAAATCTGTTAATTACAGTTTAATAACAATAACTAGAAATTGATTTACTCTCAGACATGTTAGTGCAGATCAGGTTTATCAAGAACAGTAAAGTTACAGTAACAGTATGAATTCCAGTGTGTGTGATGGCGCATGCACTGCAAAAATCTGAATCTTACCAAGTGTATTTTTCTCATTTCTAGTCAAAATATCTCATCACACTTAAAATGAGACATAATCACCTACAGAATAAATTTTTTTGTTTGTTTGTTTGTTTTTTTTGTGCTTAATTCAAGCAAAAAAAATTGCCAATGGAACAAGTGAAAAATATCATGGTAAGATTTCTTGAAATCAGATTTTCCAGATCTGTTGTCTATAAATCAGTTCTTATATCTCACTGAAAAGTTCCTCTTTAAGGTGATTCTGTCTGATTTTAAGTGTGATGAGATATTTGGACTAGAAATGAGAAAAGTACACTTGGTCAGAGTTAGATTTTTGCAGAGTGAGTGTCCACTGTGTTGGCTGATATGGAACTAAAACAACAAAATCCATGAATATACAAGAGAACAGCTGTCCACTGGAGTGACCACTGTGCATGAAAGGGTTAAATGACACTTGTAGAAGACAACATTAACTGGCGGAACGTTACTTTACAGGTGTCAGAAGTTTATCCAGATCATTTTTCCAGCCTTTATTAGACACCCAGCTTATAGTCGACTAACGGTTTTTATTTTGGAGAAACCTCATTCCTTTTTTCTTCCCCAAACCAAACCCATTTTCGAACCCTTTCTAAGTTATTTTTCTGCCTAAACCAAACCGTATCCATGCACCTGTGTTTCAGACCCTCCCTCTTGTTGAATAATTTCACTCTTGTGGGACCAGAGTCAAAAAGTGACTCCCTAACCAAACATGACTACGATGAGTTTAGTGGTCAGAATATGTAGTTTACAGAGCACTTGTTGATTCATACATTGTCTTATCCTCATTTCCACCAGTAAATCATCACTTTTGTGACATATGTCGTCTTTAGTGTGAAGGGAAACATGAGCTCAGTCCACTTCAGACTGATCTGAGTGATGACTGACAGGGAAATGACTGGAGTGAACTGCGTTACTGAGCTCAAGATGTGCAGCTGCTGAAAAGAGAGTTCTCAAGTGCAATTAAATGTGTTTTTTATTTATAAAGGCAAAGTAACTAGACGTAGGTCTTTGTTTTTTTCTGTCCTTTAGAGACGCTCATTCTAGTCTGAAAATAAGACAACAATCACTATGTTCGTCATACTTCAAGACGTCTGCAGCAAACAGTTATTTGCACAATTGAGCTTAGCACGGTTCAGTTACTCATGAGTTAATGTATTTTCTTCCCAAAATAAGATGTCAGTGTATGATGTTTATTCATGTTATAAAAAGATTCATGGCTCAAGATTTCTGTCACCATGGACAGAAACCAAAAGTAGTTTTCTTTATTCAGTTACTACAATATAACAGCAACAACAAAAAGCAGCAACTTAAAAAAAATTAATAAATTCAAGTACCACACAGCATACTCACAAATATGGGTGTGTATCGGCAAGAATGTGGCGATACGATACAAATCACAATACAAGGATCACGATAGGATATATCATGATACTGTTAAAAAGGCAATTTTTTGTTTATTTCTTTTTTTTAAATGATTATTTCCTGGAAGAATTGAATTCCACCCGAAATCTGCACAAATACTGAACACATTTTTATTTGATCAGAACAGGATCTAATGCTATATCACAAAATGTTCCTGTGTTCAAACTGAAGTTCTGTTTTACAGACATTTAGTTTAAGGTCCTGTTCAAATGTTCATATTCTATTAGTTCAGAACTAACATCAGAACAGTATTTGAGTTCAATCCCAACAAAGGAACGAACATCTGCCTCTCAGACAGTAAAAAGTGCTTTTAGGATGATTCAAATAACCATTATTTAATAAAACAGCTTTATTTGATAATAAATTAGATATAAACAATAAAAAAAAATTAACCTCCACCATATCTGCATCTGAATAAATACCTAAAAATATCGATACAGTACTTTTAATATCGATACAGTATCGTGGAATGAAATATCGTGATATATTGCAGAACCAATATTTTCTTACAGCCCTACTCACAAATAAAAACAGCTTCAGAAAGAGGAAGATGGTATGGATTAAAAGGCAAAAACTCAAAGTGGATTGAATCGGGGCATTGTCCGGCCCTGCTCTTTTGTATCACCACTTTTACTGCAGACCCATCAGAACATACACGAGGAAAATCCAACCAATGTCCACAACCACAGCAGGAACTAAAGCCAGGGTTTAAGTATCGAACATTTAACAAAAACTGTCAGTCATTCTAATTGTCAAGTCCATCAGTTCTTTTCTTTATTAACCCTTTCATGCACGAATTATGAGAACCTTAATCAAGATTTTTTTCCTCAGTGTTTTTATTCCTCTTTAGGCATTAAAAAAACAATGCAATTGAAAAATTATTTATGAACCTATTTTTCATGGAGTTGCAAAAGTGTCCACTCAGCTGGACACCGTGTGTTAATTTTTTTTTTTTTTTTTTTAAATATCTTTTTATTTCACACAAGAGAATCCTCCAGATACAGGACAAACATAGTCATACTGGGTCTCACTTTTTACAATCTCGTTTTTGCATTCTTCCCACCTCCCACCCCTAAAGAAATAAATCAACTAAACATACACAAAAGTAACAGGCCAAAAATATACATGTCTAAAGAGAAAAAAAATAAATTAATTAAAAAAAAAAAAAAACATCATCATCCTCACAATAACAATAATAAGGGTAACAACATAAGCATGAGCATAATTATGCATGCTGTAACATAAATAGCAATAATAGGGCAGTATGCATTTAATTTTTGAAGCAAAGAAACATGTATTTACTGATAAACTGTGAAAAGCATGAAAGAAAAACATTTTTAATGCTACTAATTTGTTGTTTATTCCACATTTTAACATACTCTAATACTAGTCATTACTCACCTCATGGAGATAGTATGAAAATAAGCTTTTGTTGTTAATTACAGTCAAATAAAATAAACAAGCAATTACTTTACACTCAAACATGTGACTACAGATCAGGTTTATCAAGAACAGCAAATGTACAGTAATGGTGTGAATGTCAGTGTATGGGATGGTGCATGAGCGTCCACTGTGTTGGCTGATATGGAACTAAAACAACAAACCCCATGAATATACAAGAGAACAGCTGGAGAGGAACTGTCCGCTGGAGTGACCACTGTGCATGAAAGGGTTAATGCATTAGTTGTTTTGAAAAATGTCACACAAAACCCTTTCATGCATTAATTATGAGAACCTTAGCCTAGATTTTTTTTTTGTCTTGGGTGTTTTTATTCCTCCTTAGGCATGAAAAAAATAATGTGATCCAAGTTGGGGTTTTTTTGTTTTGTTTTTTTGTTTTTTTCATGGAGTTACAAAAATGTCCATGCATTTAATTTTTGAAGTATAGAAATGTGTTTAAAACCTAATATCAGAAAGTGATATGAAAACAATGACAGAAAAACATTTGTAATGCTGCTAATCTGATGTTTTCTCACATTTTAACATATTCTAATGCTAGTTATTACTCACTTCATTGAAATAATACACCAAAAAAACCCTCTTTTTGTCTTACAAATAATTGAATTACACTCAAACATGTCACTGCTGATCAGGTTTATCAAGAACAGCACAGTTACAGTAATGGTGTGAATGTCAGTGTATAGGATGGTGCATAAGCGTCCACTGTGTCGGCTGATATGGAACTAAAACAACAAACCCCATGAATATACAAGAGAACAGCTGGAGAAGAACTGTCCACTGGAGTGACCACTGTGCATGAAAGGGTGAATGGGTTAGTTTGTTTTGAAAAATGTCACACAAATACATTTGTTTGTAAATGTTAGAAATGATTTGATTGAAGAGAATTTTCCACATTCACCTTTTTTTTTTTAGTTACAAACACAGTTTAGGAGTCCAGTGCAGATGTAGGAGTCCCAGGGAATGAATTTAATGTCAGTTGTTAGTTTAACCCTTTCATGCATTAATTATGAGAACCTTAGTCTAAATTTTGTTTTTGTCTTGGGTGTTTTTATTCCTCCTTAGGCATGAAAAAAATAATGTGATCCAAGTTGGGTTTTTTTGTTTTTTTGTTTTTTTCATGGAGTTACAAAAATGTCCATGCATTTAATTTTTGAAGTATAGAAATGTGTTTAAAACCTAATATCAGAAAGTGATATGAAAACAATGACAGAAAAACATTTGTAATGCTGCTAATCTGATGTTTTCTCACATTTTAACATATTCTAATGCTAGTTATTACTCACTTCATTGAAATGATATGCAAAAAAAAAAAAACTCTTTTTGTCTTACAAATAATTAATTTACACTCAAACATGTCACTGCTGATCAGGTTTATCAAGAACAGCACAGTTACAGTAATGGTGTGAATGTCAGTGTATGGGATGGTGCATAAGCGTCCACTGTGTCGGCTGATATGGAACCAAAACAACAAAACCCATGAATATACAAGGAAACGGCTGTAGAATAACCGTCCACTGGAGTGACCACTGTGCATGAAAGGGTTAATACAAGTCACTACAGGAGTGGATCGTTTATTATCCTGAAACAAATTAATGTGAAAATCCTCCACGCATACTAAAAACTCCACCATCTGAAAATACTCATTTTACTCTGACAGAGGAGCGAAACCACAAAATGTCGTTGGGATCAGAGCACTTGAACTTTTTTTTCCCCTTTAAAAAAAAAAAAAAAAAAAAAAGCAATAGCTGTCATTTAAAAAATCAAACCAAAATGTCGAATTCTTTATCACTGTTTCCATATTGTTTCCCTTCATTTGACTGGTGTCGTCAGTGAAATCATCTCTTCGGGTGTAACTGTGTCATGTTTAGTGTTAAAACTAATGACTGGTCTGTTTTCAGGCTGGAGTACAGAATTTATTTACATTTTGTAGACAGTTAATCATGAGCATGAATTCCAATATCATACCAGCTGCAGAACTATACAGATTATATGTAGGATGAACTCTGACAGCTTGAACCAGATCTACTGTCTCCATCATTCCTTATTTTCCAATGATGACCATCTTACTGGACACTGTCCTTAACATACACCCTGTGATAACCACCTTACTGGACATCATCCTTAACATACCCCTGTGATGACCACCTTACTGGACATCATCCTTAACATACCCATGTGATGACCACCTTACTGGACACTGTCCTTAACATACCCCCTGTGATGACCACCTTACTGGACACTGTCCTTAACATACCCCCTGTGATGACCACCTTACTGGACATCATCCTTAACCTACCCCTGTGATGACCACCTTAACATACCCCCTGTGATGACCACCTTAACATACCCCCTGTGATGACCACCTTACTGGACATCATCCTTAACATACACCCTGTGATGACCACCTTAACATACCCCCTGTGATGACCACCTTACAGGACATCATCCTTAACATACCCCCTGTGATGACCACCTTACTGGACATCATCCTTAACATACCCCTGTGATGACCACCTTACTGGACATCATCCTTAACATACACCCTGTGATGACCACCTTACTGGACATCATCCTTAACATACACCCTGTGATGACCACCTTAACATACCCCCTGTGATGACCACCTTACTGGACATCATCCTTAACATACACCCTGTGATGACCACCTTAACATACACCCTGTGATGACCACCTTACTGGACATCATCCTTAACATACCCCTGTGATGACCACCTTACTGGACATCATCCTTAACATACACCCTGTGATGACCATCTTACTGGACACTGTCCTTAACATACCCCCTGTGATGACCACCTTACTGGACATCATCCTTAACATACCCATGTGATGACCACCTTACTGGACATCATCCTTAACATACACCCTGTGATGACCACCTTACTGGACATCATCCTTAACATACCCCTGTGATGACCACCTTACTGGACACTGTCCTTAACATACCCCCTGTGATGACCACCTTACTGGACACTGTCCTTAACATACCCCCTGTGATGACCACCTTACTGGACATCATCCTTAACCTACCCCTGTGATGACCACCTTAACATACCCCCTGTGATGACCACCTTAACATACCCCCTGTGATGACCACCTTACTGGACATCATCCTTAACATACACCCTGTGATGACCACCTTAACATACCCCCTGTGATGACCACCTTACAGGACATCATCCTTAACATACCCCCTGTGATGACCACCTTACTGGACATCATCCTTAACATACCCCTGTGATGACCACCTTACTGGACATCATCCTTAACATACACCCTGTGATGACCACCTTACTGGACATCATCCTTAACATACACCCTGTGATGACCACCTTAACATACCCCCTGTGATGACCACCTTACTGGACATCATCCTTAACATACACCCTGTGATGACCACCTTAACATACACCCTGTGATGACCACCTTACTGGACATCATCCTTAACATACCCCTGTGATGACCACCTTACTGGACATCATCCTTAACATACACCCTGTGATGACCATCTTACTGGACACTGTCCTTAACATACCCCCTGTGATGACCACCTTACTGGACACTGTCCTTAACATACCCCCTGTGATGACCACCTTACTGGACACTGTCCTTAACATACCCAATGTGATGACCACCTTACTGGACATCATCCTTAACCTACCCCTGTGATGACCACCTTAACATACCCCCTGTGATGACCACCTTACTGGACATCATCCTTAACATACCCCCTGTGATGACCACCTTACTGGACATCATCCTTAACATACCCCTGTGATGACCACCTTACTGGACATCATCCTTAACATACCCCCTGTGATGACCACCTTACTGGACATCATCCTTAACATACCCCTGTGATGACCACCTTACTGGACATCATCCTTAACATACACCCTGTGATGACCACCTTACTGGACATCATCCTTAACATACACCCTGTGATGACCACCTTAACATACCCCCTGTGATGACCACCTTACTGGACATCATCCTTAACATACACCCTGTGATGACCACCTTAACATACCCCCTGTGATGACCACCTTACTGGACATCATCCTTAACATACCCCCTGTGATGACCACCTTACTGGACATCATCCTTAACATACCCCTGTGATGACCACCTTACTGGACATCATCCTTAACATACACCCTGTGATGACCACCTTACTGGACATCATCCTTAACATACACCCTGTGATGACCACCTTAACATACCCCCTGTGATGACCACCTTACTGGACATCATCCTTAACATACACCCTGTGATGACCACCTTAACATACACCCTGTGATGACCACCTTACTGGACATCATCCTTAACATACCCCTGTGATGACCACCTTACTGGACATCATCCTTAACATACACCCTGTGATGACCATCTTACTGGACACTGTCCTTAACATACCCCCTGTGATGACCACCTTACTGGACACTGTCCTTAACATACCCCCTGTGATGACCACCTTACTGGACACTGTCCTTAACATACCCAATGTGATGACCACCTTACTGGACATCATCCTTAACCTACCCCTGTGATGACCACCTTAACATACCCCCTGTGATGACCACCTTACTGGACATCATCCTTAACATACCCCCTGTGATGACCACCTTACTGGACATCATCCTTAACATACCCCTGTGATGACCACCTTACTGGACATCATCCTTAACATACACCCTGTGATGACCACCTTACTGGACATCATCCTTAACATACACCCTGTGATGACCACCTTAACATACCCCCTGTGATGACCACCTTACTGGACACCATCCTTAACATACACCCCGTGATGACCACCTTAACATACCCCTGTGATGACCACCTTACTGGACATCATCCTTAACATACACCCTGTGATGACCACCTTAACATACACCCTGTGATGACCACCTTAACATACCCCCTGTGATGACCACCTTACTGGACATCATCCTTAACATACCCCTGTGATGACCACCTTACTGGACATCATCCTTAACATACACCCTGTGATGACCACCTTACTGGACATCATCCTTAACCTACCCCTGTGATGACCACCTTAACATACCCCCTGTGATGACCACCTTACTGGACATCATCCTTAACATACCCCCTGTGATGACCACCTTACTGGACATCATCCTTAACATACCCCCTGTGATGACCACCTTACTGGACATCATCCTTAACATACACCCTGTGATGACCACCTTACTGGACATCATCCTTAACATACCCCTGTGATGACCACCTTACTGGACATCATCCTTAACATACACCCTGTGATGACCACCTTACTGGACATCATCCTTAACATACACCCTGTGATGACCACCTTAACATACCCCCTGTGATGACCACCTTACTGGACATCATCCTTAACATACACCCTGTGATGACCACCTTAACATACCCCCTGTGATGACCACCTTACTGGACATCATCCTTAACATACACCCTGTGATGACCACCTTAACATACACCCTGTGATGACCACCTTAACATACCCCCTGTGATGACCACCTTACTGGACATCATCCTTAACATACCCCTGTGATGACCACCTTACTGGACATCATCCTTAACATACACCCTGTGATGACCACCTTACTGGACATCATCCTTAACCTACCCCTGTGATGACCACCTTAACATACCCCCTGTGATGACCACCTTACTGGACATCATCCTTAACATACCCCCTGTGATGACCGCCTTACTGGACATCATCCTTAACATACCCCCTGTGATGACCACCTTACTGGACATCATCCTTAACATACACCCTGTGATGACCACCTTACTGGACATCATCCTTAACATACCCCTGTGATGACCACCTTACTGGACACTGTCCTTAACATACCCCCTGTGATGACCACCTTACTGGACACTGTCCTTAACATACCCCCTGTGATGACCACCTTACTGGACATCATCCTTAACCTACCCCTGTGATGACCACCTTAACATACCCCCTGTGATGACCACCTTACTGGACATCATCCTTAACATACACCCTGTGATGACCACCTTACTGGACATCATCCTTAACATACCCCTGTGATGACCACCTTACTGGACATCATCCTTAACATACACCCTGTGATGACCACCTTACTGGACATCATCCTTAACATACCCCTGTGATGACCACCTTACTGGACATCATCCTTAACATACACCCTGTGATGACCACCTTACTGGACACCATCCTTAACATACCCATGTGGGGACCACCTTACTGGACATCATCCTTAACATACCCATGTGATGACCACCTTACTGGACACCATCCATAACATACCCATGTGATGACCACCTTACTGGACAATTTGCCGAATTTGATCTGAAATGGGTTGGACCAACTAATAATAAGTAATAACATAATAACATAATAATATATAAATAATGTCAACGCCAAACTTTCCTTACATGATGAAAAAGTTTACATCTACAAACTGCCCTTTAACACAATGTGAATAACA
This sequence comes from Sphaeramia orbicularis, assembly GCF_902148855.1. Classification (NCBI taxonomy): domain Eukaryota; kingdom Metazoa; phylum Chordata; class Actinopteri; order Kurtiformes; family Apogonidae; genus Sphaeramia; species Sphaeramia orbicularis. The sequence continues at coordinate 10,488,054 of NC_043959.1, read as the reverse complement.
TGAACACCCTAAAAATTGAAAAATAAGTGTAATTTTAACAATATTGTGCCTCAGTTTATCATTGACGTCATGTTCATTACAACTTACAGATCACAGTAGATCTACAATTACACTAAATATTCAGTAATATTATTAAAATTACACTTATATTTCTTAAGACATTTCAGGTTTTTCATATTTGTTCAGGATATTTACGTTTTCTGTGAAATTATAGTTTGTTTTAGTGTAAATATAGGAAAATTACATGAAAATATTTACATTTACGAAAAGAAAAAATTAGACTTGTAAGAATCTATAGGTTATTATAATAATATTTTTCCCAGTCTGTATGTGGAACCTGAACCAAAATTTTCTGTGATCATCTTAAGTGTAATTTTTGCATTTCACAAATTCATCCTGTGGGCCGGATTGGAACCTTTGGCGGGCCGCATTTGGCCCCCGGGCCGCATGTTTGACACCCCTGGTCTAGAATGAACTTTAGCCTTAGCAGTGGATCCTGGTGGACTTCAAAGAACCTGCTGCGGTCGAACGTCCTCAGCTCCTCACAACTTACAGATGGAACATTTAAATTTCAGTAAATATTAAAATGACTTTTTTTTTGTGCTTCGTTTGTGGCCGTATCCCTCTCACTGCTTCACAACACAAATAGTCAAGTTTGTTGCGGTTGAAACCAGTGCACCGGCTTTGACAGACACTTTATGCTACGTTTTTTCCTGTATTTACAGATTTTATTGTGCCATTATTTGCCACCAAAACTAACAGCGAGTCTTTCCTTTCCTAAATATTCTAATAGATGTTCCTCAAAAAGCAGAGGTTGAAAATATAAAAACTGAGACACCTGAACATGTCGGAATAGTGTGTGTACTTTATGCTGTGTATATGGTTTATCATATTCATCTGACACTTGTATGAGACGTCATTAACTCGGCTTTAAATGAAGTTGTTCTGGTGAAACTCGTGTCCAAATGTCCATAAACTGTCCTCTGACCTCCAAAGGCTTTCCACTTGTTCTGTGCTTTTGTTCGGTTTTCTCTATAAACGTAGGTTTTAAATATGACTCTGTAGTACTAGTAACTTTTGTCCTATCTGGGCTTAAAGTGTTAAGTCAGGAACAGGTCTGAACAGAAATCCTTTGGCTGCTATTGGCCGTTGTGTAAGTTGTGTTGGCACATTTTCCAACCATAATGCACAAATACAATAAAGAGTATTTAACCGTTGAAGAGTATGTATGTGTTTTTTTCTTTACATTCAAATTTTGACATTTGAGTGCAGAACATTCTGTTACAGAATAATTATTTAAAAGGGTAAACAGCCTGATCACAATCAAGGTGTACAAGTACAGTGATGTGAACCTATGTTTTTATGCTGTTACAAAAATGTCCACTCATCTGGACACCATGTGATTCATTTTTGAAGCAAAGAAACATGTATTTAAAACCCATCATCAGAAAGTGATATACTGTGTGAAAACTATGAAATAAAAACATGTTTAGTGCAGGTAACCTGATGTTTTCTCATATTATTTCATACTCTAATAGTAGTTATTACTCACTTCATGGAGATAATATAAAAATAACCCTTTTTGTTTAAGAAAACTGATAATTACAGTCTAATAACAATTAGGAATTGATTTACACTAAAACATGTTACTCGGCCTGATCACAATCAAGGTGTACAAGTATATTTGCATCAGTTATTAATCAGTATTACAAACAGATACCCCCAAAACCATTCCCAAAATGTTTCTGTGGCCATCTTATTACTAGATCTTAAAATCCTCCAAATTTGAAGAAAATCAGATAAAAACTGATAAAACGGCGATCCAATGAGCATCAAAACGTGCACAATTTTACTGTTATAAGAGAGCAAAATTATTGGACATAATGTTTTGTAACAAATAATTACTACTCAACTCCTGTGTCTTTTTTATTACAAAATACACACATCACATTGTTTTTCATTTATTGATCATTTTTGTTGAACAGCTGTTTGATTATCAATTCTTATTTTCAGTATTAAGACAATCAACCATTTTGTTGTGAAAACCCTTCTTTTACAGCCCTTTAACTGTAATAATAGAATGGGAACCTGTTATTTCAGTATTATTAGGACTAAATATGCACAACTAGACAGATTTTGGTCTGCTCCCTGGCTGCAGAAAATTTGGTAACAATGTGTCAAACGGATGTTTATGTCGAACCGCATGTTTTCAATGGCGCATTGTTCAGCAAAATTCATGTAGTGTCCGTACACCAATATACTTCCATCAATAATATGGACTATATGCCTTATAGATATATTGTTCTAACTTGTTCACAAATGTTTCTTTCCTCCTGTACCAGGAAGACTTAGTTACAGATCTAACAGAGATGCGACCATGTGGTAAGCCAGATTTCCATTCCAATCCTGTAGAGTCCGTACACCAAGTAGTGTCTGTACACCAGATTCAGAATATGTGGGTTTAATTTTATTGTTTCTGTCAATATATGGAATTTTGTGAGCGACACGACATCTATGCAATAAACAATGCATGATTATCCTGAGTGCTGAAACATTTGTATATCTTTGTAGGCATTAAATATGGAGGCTATTAGGCTGTAGTGTCCGTACACCCAATAATTTCTGATTTGACAGGGGTACAAGCCTGTGAAATTTTTAGTAGACACCATAATACAAAAATATTTTGGACTTTAAAAGAGAAATATCAGACAAATAAAATGGCCGGTCTGATTTTTTGATAGAGCATTATTATTTTTTATCTATATGTGCACCCTTTCTGGTACCCTGGATTGTGATCAGGCCGAATAGGAAACACATAAAATAATTTTACAAAAACATGAATATTTAAATAAACGAGCTGTACATGAATACTGTGTATAATCTGCATTCAAGTGGAGTCCCAGCAGCGGTGGGCCGTCAGGACCACCAAGGCCTTCTCTGCTGGTGTAAACATAATCAGAAACACTGACCTACATTTACAACCTAAATTCTAACATTTGTTCCATGAAATTTTATTAATTTGTTCCCAATAGACAATTCTCCTCATTTCTTAGTGTTTCTCTCGGCTGCACTGCCTTCAGTACGTGTATGTGGACGGAAGACATTTTTGTCCAATCAGGTTTCAGTCTCAGTGTGTTGCCAGGGTTAATCTAATCTGCCCTGGGCCTTCAGAACCAGTAGTGAATTAATTTAAACTCTATAGCATCAGGACTGTTTCTTTAACCAATCAGATTTCAGTTTCACCTCACATGACCAGCTAGCTGGTCCCTAACGTCGTCAGCATTTATCCTTCCTCTGATTGGATGGTGAGAGCAAAACTCATTTGATATAACTTTAGCAATATTCTTTCTGATTCATGCCAAAAAAGCTCATTTTAATTTAATTTAATTCAACTGTTAATACATTTGAGGTGGATTTTTTTTATGCCCACAATAGCTGATGGACGAGAGGAAAATGATTTGGTCTCGGACATACTTGAAAAAACATTTTCACGGTGGAATTTTACAGAAAAGCTGAACATTGTGGGGAGGTCGGCCAAACCCTGACACTAGCTGGCTGGTCGAGTGGACATTCTCTGCCTTTAAGAGAATACAAACTTATGTCAGGAACCAAGGTTATTATCATTAACGAAAACTAATGAAATGACGAAAATTAAAATTGTAAAAACATTTTTGTTAACTGAAATAAATAAAAACTATAATTAAAAGAAAAAACGATAATTAACTGAAACTGTATTGTGTGTTTACAAAACTAAAACATATAAAAATTATTGATAAAATTCCCTTTGTTTTTGTTTTTATCAACGTCAGATTGATATGAAATCAATTTATTTCCCTTGAGCAATTTTATCTGCTGTCACCATATGACACTTCAAGGTCCGTCACTTGTGGTTTCCAGTCGTCTTCTGGTCCCCACTCTACCTGGAAACATGGAGACTAAAGCTGGGAGAAAGCAGCAGAGTCCTGTCTGGGATTTATTTGAATACGATGGAGAAGAAGAGAAAAGAGACAACAAAACTGAAACTAAACTAAAACTAAGCATTTAGAAAAAAATTAAAACTAATAAAAACTATCAAACTTGCTCTAAAAACTAATTAAAACTAACTGAATGAGAGAAAAAAAAGTCAAAACTAAATAAAACTAAACTATTAAAAATCTAAAACTATTAGAACCTTGAGCTGGACCCAGAGAAAAAAAGAAAAGAAAAAAGGGGGGAAAAAATGAGAAAAAAGAAAAAAAAAAAGTTAGATATAAAAGAAATTTAAAAAAAAATTAAAATAAACTATAACTAAGCATTTAGATAAAAACAAAAACTAATATAAACTAGCAAAACCTGCTCTAAAAACTAATTAAAACGAACTGAATTAGAGAAAAAGAAAGGTCAAAACTAAATCAAACTAAACTAGAATGAACAAGAAAAGCACTCGGAGATCGCAGACCTCCGCCAAGTCAGGTCAGTTTGTTAGACATGTTTGTTATATTATGTTTTTGTTTGTTCAAAAATAACAATGTTTGAGCTTTGAGACCCCATGTATCAAATATGATGCAACTCATACATGGAAACTGATATTTGACAAAAACAATTTTTGGTTGTTCAGAAGGACCAATAAAGGCTCCAGCTTCAAAGAACTGGAATTTTCTGTCAGTTAAGTTAATGGTTCAGGTTTTACAGGGTTAAAATGACCGAGACAAAATGATGTACATCCAATATGTATTAACATATCCATCAGCAGATGGTGCAGTATTTAACTCCACTGTCATTGACACTTGTGACTGGAAAGCTCAGTAGATGACATCACTGACTTCAATGGAGGAGACTGGAGTTCGATTCCTGACAGGTTCATGAACCATGCTGTCCTTTAGCACAGAAACTGAGGTCTGCTTTTTAAAATTTAAATGAATGTTTTAAAATAGTGGTGCATGTGCTTTGGCATGTGGTTATAGTGCATCTGAAAACTGACTGCTCCCCACCAAAAAATAACACCACCAGCACCACTGACGTTGGGACTCACGCTGCCTTCAACACAACAACTTTTCCAGGGACGTCCATGCAGAGTTCAACACGACAAGGCAAAACCACATGTGCAAACAATCCAAAGGCCTGAAGGAGGAAGAAGAGGGTACAGGTGCAGGACTGGCCTGATGCAGTCCACACTGGTCCTCAACAGCGCTGGGCAAATTACTTTTAAAATAAGTAATTAGTTATAGTAACTAGTTACTTACCCACAAAAGTAATTGAATTAGTAACTGATTACTCCTTCAGAAATGTAATTAGTTACCAGGGAAGGTAATTATTGCGTTACTTTGTGAAAAACCTTCAAATGTGTAAAAGAAAACAGATTTTTGAGCGTTTCAGGGGTCAGTTCCATAGAGTAGAACAGCAGAACTGAATATTTATTAGAATGTGAACAAAATTAAAGACATTATCCCTGAAATAATAAAGCAGTGTCATCCTTTGTGGGTTCTACTGCCTCTCCTTCTTATCCTTTGGCAAATTTGAGTTAAGGAAGACAAGTGATCGAACTTTTGTGTCTTCAGATGACTTCTCTGATAATATTAGTCCTGTTTTAGAGAATATTCATTCAGATGGAGCTGATGTTCCCACTAAACACAGCTTCTATTCCATGACTTTGGTGAGGCTGGGGTCCACCAGGGCCGGGCTGGGGTCCACCAGGGCCCGGCTGGGGTTCACCAGGGCCGGGCTGGGGTCCACCAGGGCCGGGCTGGGGTCCACCAGGGCCCGGCTGGGGTTCACCAGGGCCCGGCTGGGGTCCACCAGGGCCGGGCTGGGGTCCACCAGGGCCCAGCTGGGGTTCACCAGGGCCGGGCTGGGGTCCACCAGGGCCGGGCTGGGGTCCACCAGGGCCCGGCTGGGGTCCACCAGGGCCGGGCTGGGGTCCACCAGGGCCGGGCTGGGGTCCACCAGGGCCCGGCTGGGGTCCACCAGGGCCGGGCTGGGGTCCACCAGGGCCGGGCTTTTCCACCTCATAAGGGGATCTGCATTCATATGAAGAAGATGTTCCTCCAGTTAATCCAGCATCTCCACTTTTTTCAGTGGCTCCTCCCTGATCCAGCATAAATGTCTTCAGTCCAGTCAGTCGGACTGTCACTGATAACTCCTCCCCTAAATTAGCCACGCACATAGCTGCGTTCAAGTGCATGGGGTGTGCTGTGGACAACTCAAACTCGGAGATGTCATTAGTCGTTCAGGTGAAGACAGAGTGGACGACCCAGACTCATGGACACACAGGTGACACATGAAGGCAGTGTGAGCAATTTGAAAATAAGAACGGCTCGCAATGAATCGGTTCTTATCACTTAACAGAGTCGTTCAAGACTCGACTCGTCCGCAAACATCACACCTGTAGTGCCTGGACAGATAACAGCTGTCAGATATTAGTGCATAGTAACACACCGCATTTTACTGTCGGTAACGGTAATGGCGTTGTAACATTTTAAATAGTAATTCATTAGATTACTGGAAACTAATAACATTAGATAACTGGAAAATAATAACGGCATTACTAACACCGTTATTCCCAACACTGGTCCTCAGTGGAGAAACTGTGGAGAATCTGGGACAAAGACGCACACACCATTATTCCACATTATCCCACAGTTGTGTTGCACTGGAACACCTTTCCACAGGTTAATGTGCATTCTACTGACCAGGATTAAAGTAGGTGTTAATTAAAAGGGTGACTGAGATTAATTATGAAATGCAAATACACTCTGAGTGAGGAGGTGTTAGTGGTTTGGGTCACAGCCTGACGACACCTCCAAATGTCAAAGTGTTAATGAAGCAACCATAATTTGTGTCTAATCCTGAGGTCATGACAGGAGTCTGGGCAGAGTTTCAGGTCTGTGGTTTTACTGACACCACCGTCACACTGACCACAGAAACTGTGACAACTATCTGCTCATTTTCATTTACTACGACGCTTTGACTTTAGTTTGTCAATCTATTTTTATTCTTATTCTTTATTTTTAACAAACTGAGGTCACTCTGTTTTAAGTTTTAATGCACTTGTTGCTTTTGTTTTCCATCATTAATGTTTTACTTGTAGCATTTAGATTTCTTATATCATTATTTTAATGTCTTTCCCTACCATTTTTTAAAAACAGAACAGTACACAATGTGTTTCTTTATTGTTATATGTTTATTGTAAGGCACTGTGTAACTGGTGTTTTGACGAGTTCTATAGAAAATAACTGTTCTTTTCCACTATTGTCTTTTTTCACAACAGCAACATTTCACATGCAACAATGGCACATCTAAAACGGACAATATGCTAAAGCTGAAAAGTAAATGGTCTTACAACAATATGTCAGAACACTGAAGTCTGACATGGAACTGACAAGCATATGTACATTCCTAAAGGAGACCATACCGCATAGTTTTGTGTAAAATACTCCTGGGGCTGTAGACATACTGTCTGCAGATCCAGATGGAGAACAAAGAAGAGGACACAGATGAGAAGTGTCTGCACTCCATGACCTGCACTGACCTCAGGATGAAGACAGGACCAAGGCCACCTGATACAGAACAGCTTCTTTTACACACTCAACAAGTCTATTCTGGACTAACATAATCTGCTTTTCAGTAGATTAGTTTAAAACAAGTTGAAAAAAAAAAAAAAAAAAAAGCACACAGGTTGAGCCGCAATGATTAATTGATTAGTTGTTGTGATTAAAGTAATCAGTAACCTTTTTGATATAATAAATATGTGGTTTGGGTGAAAGGTTGAAATCCAAGTGGGTCATACCAGGAATGTGCTTTACAGTGTGTTCACTAAAGTCAAACATGTATGTGTTCCAACCCAGCTGTGGTTCCAACAGGCTGCAGCAGATCCAATGACTGTAAGGTTTACAGTCCGGGGGGGGGGGGGGGGGGGGGGGTCACATTTATAGAAGCATGTTAGTTCAGACTGTGTTCCAGACACTGCTGTTTGGAGAGAAGTGGTTATCCAGAAATCAATCAGTCAATCAGTCAATCTATCTATCTATCTATCTATCTATCTATCTATCTATCGTTCTATCTATCGTTCTATCATTCTATCGTTCTATCGTTCGTTCTATCGTTCGTTCTATCGTTCGTTCTATCGTTCTATTGTTCTATCTATCGTTCTATCTATCTATCGTTCTATCGTTCTATCGTTCTATCTATCGTTCTATCGTTCTATCTGTCATTCTATAGTTCTATCTATCTATCTATCTATTGTTCTATCTATCTATCTATCTATCTATTTATCTATCGTTCTATCAATCGTTCTTTTTTTTTTTTCCTTTTTTTTTCCTTCTATGGGCTCAGCTGGCTGACAGGCAGCTGTCTGTACGGATAAGGCAGCAGCCGACACCAACTGTACTCCAGTCATCATTGCCCATTTTTCTGACACCTTTGCTTGTGTATCCTCTTTTATTTGGACATTTTACCAGGAAGTATCTCACACTACTTTTTTTTTTTTTTTCCACTTGTCTTGTCCAGCGTCCTAACAGCAGAATGGTAGTCTGGTTCCTCCCGGTGCTTAACAAATTTGCTTTGCCAAGGGTAACTTCATAAAGTATATGAAGCACCCTTTGATATTCTACTGTGTTTATTATGAGTTTTGTTGAACCACATTTCGATGCCAGACCTGACATGGGGGTTGGGGGGGGGGGGGGGGAGTAGAAGGGGAGAGAACAAGAGGAATAAACCAGGAATAAAAGTTGTCATGGAAATGCACGGAATGTGTTCTTGTTTCTTCTCCAGTACCTGAATATCTTTAGGTTGGGTTGTGGAGTCACACACTGTGTCACATTTTCAGATGCCACCAGTTTAACTGTAGAATTCTTTTAGAAACAGAGCTGAAGTTCTGACTAAATACAGTGTGCGAAGCCTCAAACACCATGAGCAAAACCTTTTCATTAGGAGCACAATGGAATTCAGGGAGGTTGAACACTGACTGTGACTTTTCATGATGTAAATTCAAAATATTTGCCGTGACGTTCTTATCTATCAAAAGATTAACTACTTTTATAAAAGTGTTAGAGACATATAAAAAGCAAGTCTAACAATTGCAGATAATTAAACTGAAAGCAGAAATGTGCTTCATTCACAACCTCAATAACACCCTGGTCCTTCATATCAAAAACACTAACCTCCTAATATTTACTGTGTGAGCGGTTCAGGATGTTGTTAGTCACACAGGCAATGAAAGACTTGGAGATCAGCTAATTAAAGAAACTCAATCCTTTTAAAAACGAAGCAATGCTTTAACACTCTCGAGACCAGCAACTTTTTGTTCACGTGTGGCACAATAGCTAAACTGAAATGTATTTTATATTATTATCATGACCTTGTGCAATCCCACAATCGGGTCTTTTCAGCAAAAAACAAGTGTGCAGAGGTCTGGACTTAATTACTATATTTCCAAACATCTTCACATCTTTCTGCCTTGTGTTCAGAGTCTTAAGTCAACATTACGCAGACAGCAAAAACACATTTCTTTGTTTGATTCACAGTTAAGTATATTTGTTTATCTTTACTCCTGTCCCCTCTTTTGTCCCTCTTTCAGCCTTCACAGCTCCATTGTGTTACTTACTTTTAGTGTCACTTTGTTTTTCGAAGCGAGACCTTCTGCCGCGTAATACTCCGTCTGAATGAGGTTTGTGCTTTCACGTAAATCTTTTGACAGACATATGTGTCTTAATAACAGTTGTAGGCTGCCGAGCAGAGCCACAAGGATGTTTCAGGACCCTGACACTAGACAGCGTGAAGTCGCTCAGCCTCAAATTTATGCATTATCGACTTAATCAAAAGGAACCTTGAAAAGCAGAGGGGATTCAACACGGTGATATTCAACTTTGATATTATATGATTATGCAAAATTCACGACTTTACCGGGTCTTCAAATGAAAATAGGCTGAAGCATAATGAACTTCTGACTGAGGTTAATGTCGATGATCCTCCTCCGATAACAGATACTTTACTTGCTATTTAACTCTTTTTATGCAGCAATGTCACAGCCAATTATTCTCCTGAGGGACACTAAAAGCAGCAATATGACAAATGCCCACAATGAAGCTCGTACTGGTGTGTTTTTAGTTTCTATTTAGAAGCAAAGTGTGAACCTCCTGCCATCGACGCCACACAAAAGGGTTGGAGCGCTGGAAGAAGATGATTGAAGGTTGATAAGTGCAGGGTCGACTTTACTCAAACAAGCAACTCCTCATGAAGAGCTAGAAGACACCATTTCACTTATGTTGCATTTACGGTAACATCATTTAATAGATGACCTTGGCTTGGACGTCTGATACAAACTCAGTGCCAGGGCCGTCCTAAAGTATCAGCCTTAGAGCATTGGTGAAAGGCCCTCCAGACACATTATCTCATTTCTGTTGGAAACACAGACTTGAATTTGAGAAGATTTTTCTACATAACTGACTGAGAAAGTCTGCAGGTAACATTTCAGCGATAGGTTCATTGTTTCTTCTTACGTCCTCCAAAAGATTGAACTGAATGTGTGAAGTCGCATTCACGGTGCACATGAATAGAGGGTATACACGTGACATCAGCGCTAGCGGAAGTCACCGTGGCTACAGTATGTTGAAATGGGACACAACATCAGATTAGCAGCGATAAAAAAAATGTATTTCATAGTTTTCACACAGTATATCAGTAAATACATGTTGCTTCGCTTCAGAAATTAAACTCATGGTGTCCAGCCGAGTGGATATTTTTTGCAGTTCCATCAAAAATAGGTTCATTAAAAAAATTCAATTGCTGTGGGTTTTTTTTTTTTCATGCTTAAAGAGGAATAAAAACACTCAGTAAAACAATCTTGATTAAGGTTCTCAAAATTCATGCATGAAAGGGCTGTTCTATTCTAAATAAATAAATAAATAAATAAATAAATAAAAATCCCCATACTCAAGTCCTGTACTGCTCTCATTTTACTTATTATAGAGGGTATACGTGACGTCAGCGCTAGCGGAAGTCACGGCGGTTCCGCCCACTGAGTGGCAGAAAGAGGGAGATGAGTGACAGCGTTGGCTTCAATACTGTCTAAACTGAAGAAATATATTGAATAAAAAATGGGGCAGAGCTGTTGTGAGACTGATTGTATGAACAGGTTTGAAAAGCAGTCGGAGTTTTACAGACACCGAAAGACAAAGAAAAGAGAAGCAGATGGATCCACAAATCCAGGAAACCAAACCTAGATCTATGGATCCTGTTTGGTGTCAGCTAACATTCATTTATGCTGAAAACACCATGAATAGGCATATGTTGTTATTTTATTGTGAAATCTATACCTGAGTGAGCTCATAATCCATCTTCATATCCAGAAAGTAAAATAAATAAATTATATAAATATTTTATATGAATAAAACTCTATTGTTTCTTGGTTGGTGACAGGCCTGTTTTTAGCTTACCGGTCGACAGGCTGTAAGCTATTGTTGTCTTGCGGCGTCGGTGGCGTCATCTGTCGTCGTCTGCTGCTGTCTGTCGTCCGTTACAAAAATTCCAATCGTCTTCTTCTCCCAAACTACAATTCCCATTTGCCATGTTTCTACTACATGGAACCAGCTCGACTCGGCTCAGCTCGCCTCGCCTCGGTATTCCTGGAGACCGTTTCCATTACAAGATACTACTGACTTTACAGTACCTGGTCGTCATAGCGATGCGGCGCGTTACTTCTGTGTCGTCTGTTCAGAGAGTCGCTGATAAACTCTCTCGTTGCGTGTTGTCTTGTCTGAATTTTTACGTCGGCCACCAAAGACTGATTCTCCTCGACCGACCATGGTGTAGTTTTGGGCTGTTATCATGTGAATTAATGTACTGCTACATTTACTGTCAACTTCCTCATCTGTTTTTTGTAAAATGGCGGGTCACAGAGAAAACTGTCTGACCAATCAGTGGTCCTCAGTGTGTACACGTCACGTGTTAGTATCTGGTCCCCAGTCCTGGAACCTCGGCGGAGGTGATACCAAAAAAGTAGTACCGGGTACCAGATTCCAGGTCCTTTTTTGTAATGGAAACGCAAAAAGGCCGAGCTGAGCCGAGTCGAGCCGAGCCGATACCACGTAGTGGAAACGGGCATATTGACTTCAAACTTGGTATACAGCTTCTTTATGATGATGTCAACAAAAGTTAGTGAAATTATTTGGATCCGGTGTGGGAAAAAATACGGACCTTGTAAAATTTGGACCTATTTGGAATTTGCGCAACGCGCGAGCGCAGCCTTACCGGATGTCAGGTTCAGCGACCCCTAACCCCTAACCCTAACCCCTAATCCTAACCCAAACCCAAAAGCGCACAATTCTACTCGCAAGGTACTTATTTCATAAGCCTCGCTGAACCTGACATCCGGTAAGGCTGCGCTCACGTATGCGCAAATTCCAAATAGGTCCATATTTTACAAGGTCCGTATTTTATGCCACACCGGATCTGATTCTGGATTTGGTGCGACTTTGAAAAATGTCCCCATTATAACAGATAGGAAGTGGATCGATGCAATAACTCAGTAAATATAAATGATATCCAGTGTAAATTTCTACAGTCCAGCCCTGATGGGGAGATGACCAAAACATAATGTCCACATGCTGATCAGGATCTTCTTCTGGATCTGGGAACTTACGGAAAATTTAACATGGGCTCTTATGGGGAAAAACTTTCAATCGTCTTTTTCTCTCAAACTCCAGTTCTGATTGACTTCAAACTTGGTATACAGCTTCTGTATGATGATGTCAACACAAGGTATTGAAATTATTTTGATCCGGATCTGATTCTGGATTTGGTGTGACTTTGAAAAATTTTCCCATTATAACAGATAGGAAGTGGATTAAATCAGTAAGTATCAATGATATCAAGTTGGAATTTGAATAATTTACTGATCTGATTGGAATATGACCACCATACCCATATCTATATCTATATCTATCTCTATCTATCTATCTATCTATCTATCTATCTATCTATATATATATATATATATATATATATATATATATATATATATATGTATAAAATAAGCCATTATTTCAACATTATGGTCTTGCAATTTAAACGGCATCACACTGTTTTTCAATTCAGTTTTATTTTCTAAAAACAATAGAAATACATCATTTCTACATACAAATCTGTTTGTTTGGGTTTTTTTTACATACTCTTCCTGTAAAAACTACAGCTATATTTAATTTAATCGTTAACACAAAAATCTTTTCAAATAAACAACTTTGCATTGTGTTGTCACTTACAGTTTTTTTATGTTGCAATTTTACAACTTTTTGGTGTTAATTCTACAGTCATTTTTTACAGTGTTGTTTTTGAATGTTGAGGGGGACTAATCCCTGCGCCCCTGCCCCTGTCCTGCTCCGCCCCGCCCCTGTCCTGCTCCACCTCCACCCGTGGCTCTATCAGCTGTCCGTCATGTGTTGGGTGCTCAGTCCTCTGCATGTGAATGACAGCAGATGATGATGATCTATAGGTGCGCTCATGTGACCTATAGTGATAATATGTCTGCAATGAAAATGCGGATGCTCCGTCATTTCATCTGGCGGGTCCTCTCTGTGGGATATTGACCGCGTATTGTTTGGAGATGCGTCTTCATTTCGTGCAGTCCGGGACCCTCATATTCCCAAATTCCCAGCGTGCTGTCATGCGCATTGTGTCTGCGGTGACCTTTTTCCGCATCAGTCTGACTTGATTAGCGCATGAGCCGCACAATGAGCGGCCTCCCTGCGCACAGCCATCACCCACATCCCTTTAGCAATGTCCTGTAATTAAAATGTCACCCTTTAATTTTCGAGCCATCGCTTCCCTCTCGGCGGATTCTTTCTCCCAATAAAAAAAAAGTGCAATCGAAATGCTCTTTTCACTGGAAACAAAGAAGGATCCGGAGAAACCGTTTAAGTGAGCCGAGCACAGAGGGGATCAATAGGCCCTGTAGTCCAACAGCAGGATTGATTGGTCTGTAAAATGGAATTTATAGGGGTCATGGTTTTATAGGGTGCTGATACAACTGTTAATTAGAAAACATTTGGCCTCCATTGGTGCTGTTATTAAACCTGTCCTGATTGAAGAGGCCGAGATTTAATGGTAACACTTTATAATAATAAGTACACACTATAAAGCATTAGTTAAGCATTAATAAATACTGAATTCACCATTTATAAAGCATATTTATGATATGAATAATCATTAATATATGCTTTATAAGCTCAGTTATAATGGTTTTACTCATCATTCATAAGCTCATCTACAATGTGCTTAATGATTGTATTTTCATAATTTATAAATTATGGATTCAGCATTTAAACATTTAGTAACACTTTATAATAAGTACACACTATGAAGCATTAGTTAAGCATCAACAGATACTGAATTCATCATTTATGAAGCATATTTCTGACATGAATACTCATTAATATATGGTTTATAAACACAGTTATAAATGTTTTACTCATCATTCATAAGCTCGTCTATAATGTGCTTAATGTTTGTATTGTCATACTTTATAAATTATGTATTCAGCATTTAAAAATTTTGGTAACACTTTATAATAAGTACACACTTTGAAGCATTAGTTGAGCATCAACAAATACTGAATTCATCATTTATAAAGCATATTTCTGACATGAATACTCATTAGTATATGGTTTATAAGCACAGTTATAAATGTTTTACTCATCATTAATAAGAACATTAGTTATGGATTAATAAATACTGAATTCATCATTTATAAAGCTAATTTCTGACATGAATACTCATTAATATATGGTTTATAAACACAGTTATAAATGTTTTACTCATCATTCATAAGCTCATCTACAATGTACTTAATGATTGTATTTTCATACTTTATAAATTATGGATTCAGCATTTAAACATTTAGTATTGCATCACTTACAAACCAGTTATGACACATATTTATGCTGCACATACACTATTCAGACATGTACTAATGGTTAGTGAATATTTTAGTGGGTATTTTATACTAACTCACACATTTATTTTCCAATAATTGTCCTATAAACAGTTATTAATACAGGAATTCATTATTTCAGGTAGTTCTAGAGCACTTACTACTCATTAATTAAGTCTATGGTGTGAGCTCATCTAAAGTGTGCACTGTCTATGACATATAAAGCATTTACAAATGAGATTTAAAGGTTGGAAATGCCTAAAGACTCACAAAAGTTTCAGTTATTCTTACAAAGGAAAGACACAGCACATGGGATTATCAAACAAACTGCATGACTGAATGATGAAGGATTATGAATGATGAGTAAAACATTTATAACTGTGCTTATAAATCATATATTACTGAGTATTCCTGTCAGAAATCTGCTTTATAAATGATGAATTCAGTATTTATTAATGCTTAACTAATGCTTCATAGTGTGTACTTATTATAAAGTGTTACCGATTTCTCTTTTCACACGTATGACAGCATGCAAGAAATAAAAGCCCTGGAAATGTTCCGCACACTTGGCTTTTGACGCAAATCAATGATCATCAAAGATTAGTGCAGTTTTACGCACGGAGCTTTTACGCGCTATTCTGTGTCATAAAGCAGCATTTCCATGAAAACAGCTGGATGTGTGTCACCCTTTCTGTGGTGCAGTGCAGTTTACGCAAAGTCCGGCTGCTTTACATTATTTATAGGTTTTTACTCGGGTCAATAAGACAGTAAATGAGCTGTCAGCTTTTAACCAAGATGTTTTAACGTGATCTCCAGCTGTTACTCCGATGGAATAACGATTTGTACATAATTAGCTGTAGTAAATGTAATACATGAATATTCTGATACATTGCATCAAAATTAACGTAATCAAGGGTTGTTTTTTTTTGTTTTGTTTTGTTTTTTGTTTTTTTTGCGTAAACATAAAGAGCGGAATGCGCACACGTGAAAGGAGTGGACAGGGAGGAGGACTGGGAGGAAGAATAAAGAAAGTAAATAAGAATAGTGAAAAAAAAAGTACAAATGAAAGAAAAAAAAAACACAAAGAGACAAAGCGAACGGAATAAAAGTAACG
Source organism: Sphaeramia orbicularis (assembly GCF_902148855.1). Classification (NCBI taxonomy): domain Eukaryota; kingdom Metazoa; phylum Chordata; class Actinopteri; order Kurtiformes; family Apogonidae; genus Sphaeramia; species Sphaeramia orbicularis. The sequence goes on along the minus strand of NC_043959.1, from coordinate 10,472,038 downwards.
CAATCAATTTAATTGGCATAGGTAGTCTTTTTTTTTTTTTTTTTTTTTTTTTTTGCGTAAACAGAAGTACAATGTTTACAGTGAATGGGGTCCCATGAGGAGGAATACGAGGAAGAATGAAGGAAATAAATAAATAAAAAGTAAAAAAAAAAAAAAAAAAAAAAAAAAAAAATGAACCAAAATAAGCTGAGGGAGAGGGAAGAATAAAACAAAAGCGATGTATTAACCCTTTCATGCATGAATTATGAGAGCCTTAATCAAGAGTGTTTTTATTCCTCTTTAGGCATTAAAAAAACAATGCGATTGAAAAAATTTTTATGAACCTACTGTATTTTTCATGGAGTTGCAGCTGGACACCATGCGTTTCATTTTTGAAGCAAAGAAACATGTATTTACTGATATACTGCGTGAAATCTGTAAAATAAAAACATTTTTTAATGCTGCTAAGCTGATGTTTTCTCACATTTTCACACACTCTAATACTAGTCACTACTCACTTCATGGAGATAATGTACAAAAAAAAAAAAAAAACTTTTGTGTAAAAAAAAAAAAAAAGTTAATTGAAGGCTAATAACAATAACAAATATTTAATTTACACTCAAACATGTTAGTGCAGATCAGGTTTATCAAGAACAGCAAAGTTACAGTAATGGTATGAATTGCAGTTTCATTTCATTTTATTTATTTATTTGTATCACACATGTAAATAATTACAGTCCATAGAGTATACTAAACATAATAATAATAATAATAATAATAATAATAATAATAATAATAATAATAATAATAATAATGATAATAATAAAGGTTATATATATATAAAAACAACACATGCACACACCCTAGTGTATGGGATGGTGCATGTTGGCTGATATGGAACTAAAACAACAAAATCCATGAATATACCAGAGAACAGCTGGAGAAGAACTGTGCACTGGAGTGACCACTGTGCATGAAAGGGTTAAAAGACTCACTGCATGTCTGTTGTGGAGTACACTGTAACAAATTACTGTAAAAAAAAAAAAACAGTAAATTTTGTACAGTGTCATGCCGTTATTTGTAAATACAGTATAATGCTGTAAATAATGAGGGCTTTAAGGAGGAAATTTAAAACAGTAAGCTACTGCAAAATTGGACAGTATTCTACAGTATTTTCTTTAGTTCCTCCACTGCTGTCCGCCCAGAACTGCTCTGAACAAAGTCATCTGGTATCAAATCCCACCAGCTCATTTAGAAAAGATTCAATCCAACCAATGTTAACTATAGACTTGCTGCATCAAAGGTAAGTGGTTCTTTTTCGAAGCAGAAGGATAAAATAAAAAGAGAAAATAAGTGAGGATGGCTGTTTTCACCTGGACTTAACCCCATACAACACAGGAACAGAGGTCACCTGATGCTTCTACCAACACTGACACAACTCCATCCTGCTCCAGTTGTTCATTTATCAAGGAAATTGTGATTTTATCAACGCAACTGTAGCATTTTGGGTTCATTAAACATTAAATCGCCTCCATAAATCGGATGCAACTTGCACAGTATAACACACATGATAATACTGTTCATATTTCGGGGTGCTAACCGTATGTAGCAAACATGCAGCTAATTTAAGTTGAAGCATACTTGCTAGCTGCGAAGTGGACACCGTTAAACTAAACAGCGTGTCAGTTTACGTGGTTATATGTTATAATGTCATCTCTTGTTTGAGCTTTTTCTAGCAATGTTCATGATTTTGTATTTTAAAATGTAATTTGAAATGTTAAAATCCTAACTTTTCACTGTGTTATACCATAAAAATTACACTGAATACGTTTTACAGTAATATATTGTTTCTTGGAATACGGTAGTTACTGAAAAATGCAGCAACTGTGGCTAACAGTATTTTACTGTAAAAAGTACATTAAATACAGCCCAGTACCATAATACTTTTTACAACAAGAAACTGTAGTTGTAGATTACAGCAGAGATACTGTAGAAAAACAGTAGCATGCTGGCAACTGTAGCTGCCAGTATTTTACTGTTAGTTAACAGTGAAATTTGTTACAGTTTATGCGTTTTACAATGACTATACTATACTATGCTATGCTATGCTATACTATACTATACTATTCTATACTATACTATACTATGCTATGCTATACTATTCTATACTATACTATTCTATACTATACTATACTATGCTATACTATACTATTCTATACTATACTATACTATTCTATACTATGCTATGCTATGCTATACTATACTATGCTATGCTATACTATTCTATACTATACTATACTATTCTATACTATACTATGCTATGCTATACTGTACTAAACAATACTATACTATACTATTCTATACTATGCTATGCTATACTATACTATTCTATACTATACTATGCTATGCTATACTATACAATACTATACTATACTATTCTATTCTATACTATACTATGCTATGCTATACTATACTGTGCGATGCGATGCTATACTATACTATACTATGCTATGCTATGCTATGCTATACTATACAATAATATACTATTCTATACTATACTATGCTATGCTATACTATACTATATTATACTATACTATGCTATGCTATGCTATACTATACAATAGTATACTATACTATACTATGCTATGCTATACTATACTATATTATACTATACTATGCTATGCTATGCTATGCTATACTATACAATAGTATACTATACTATACTATACTATGCTATGCTATACTATACTATAATATATAATACTATACTATACTATACTATGCTATGCTATGCTATACTACTATGCTATGCTATATTATATTATATTATATTATATTATACTATACTATGCTATGCCATGCTATACTATACTATACTATACTATGCTATACTATAATGACATTAATTTACGTCAATGCGCAAATCTTGTCTGGTAAATGTACCTGAACATATATTTTTAAAATTCTTTTTCATATTCTTGTTTATAGCCTACTGTCTGTAGTAAGTGCTGAGGTTGTCTGAGGTCCTTGAAGGCTCCTCTTCTCGCAGTGGAAGTGGAGTGTGTGCTGTGGACATGATGACAGCACTTTGTCAGTCCTTAATCAATCGCTTACTGTGTTATTTCCAAAACCAACTGTCACGTCTCCTAGCGGGATAAATAATCCATCAGCCCGTGGGTTCAATCTGGTGACTTTGGACTCCTAATGACTTCAACCTGAAGCGCATTAATATTTCCTAAAGGTTTGTTTAAACAATTGAACGCATATGAATGAGGCCGGGGTCATTTGTATCCAACAGTATAATAATAAAGACGCTCGCCTAAAATTACTGCTGAAATGTCTAATTAAAAACCCCTTCGCTGCCTGTTCCCGGCCACGTCAGCTCACGTTTCCCCCGGAATAAGCAGTGACAAAGGCTGCATTCAAGTCGGCGGTCTAAATAATTAAAAAGAGAGGAATAATTACAGTATAAAATTGTAATTATTGGCGGGGGGATGGAGGGGAAGCCTCTGGATGGTGAAAGAGGAGAGCGTGCGCTTCGGATCAGGTTCAGCATCAATATTGAAGGAGGTAAAACTGGCTGCACACAGGACTGAAGACACAAACAGTCTGCACACACTGTCAGAGCCAGGAGGAGGTGGAGGGAGGGGGAGGGAGGTGGATGAAGGTGGATGGAGATGGAGGTGGATGGAGGTGGATGAAGGTGGAGGTGGATGAAGGTGGGTGGAGGTGGATGGAGGTGGATGAAGATGGATGGAGGTGAATGAAGGTGGATGGAGGTGAATGAACGTGGATGGAGGTGGATGGAGGTGGATGAAGGTGGATGAAGGTGGATGGAGGTGGATGGAGATGGAGGTGGATGGAGGTGGATGGAGGTGGAGGTGGATGGAGTTGGATGAAGGTGGATGGAGGTGGAGGTGGATGAAGGTGGATGGAGGTGGATGAAGGTGGATGGAGGTGGATGAAGGTCGATGGAGGTGGAAGGAGGTGGAAGGAGGTGGATGGAGGTGAATGGAGGTGGATGGAGGTGAATGGAGGTGGAGGTGGATGAAGTTGGATGGAGGTAAAAGGAGGTGGAAGGAGGTGGATGAAGGTGGATGAAGGTGGATGGAGGTGGAAGGAGGTGGACAGATGGAGTGGACAGTGGTTTCTGGGTCTGCTGTCTCACTTCATCCAGACTAAAAACAAACTGAACATTTGTTTGGTCTGTCCTGGATGTCTGGGACTGTTCACTCACAGCAAAAATTGGAGAATTGAATCAACTCCCACAGAGCTGATTTTAACTCTTTCAGAGTTTAAATAGGTCCACACTTCATTGGAATTAATTATTTAACACTATATGTCAGAGTTGCCTTTTTAACTTAGAAACCTGAGTTAACTTAACACTGACTGATTTAACTACCAACACTCACAAGAGTTCATAATTTCACCGACCTGGTTTAAATTAACCCACATGAATTTATTATTTACACTGTCAGAGTTTCTCCTTTAACTTTAACAGAGTTAAATTAACACCATGAAACTAACAAAAATAACACTCATTGTACTTAATTTTCACTCTGAAAATAGTGTTAATTTAAAAAAAGTTAATCCATTAAAAGTGACTTAAAATTCAACGTGAACAGGATGATCCAAAGAAAGCTGATGCTTTTTTTTCAAACATTTATTTTTCCTCTTTTTTCTCTGACAGAGACAGTCTGATAGAAATTGCACAGGTTCACCTGGTTTGAAACACAGAGGCTAGGCAAATTAACTATGGAGACACAAAACAACACTTCACCTGAGTGAATTTTCACAGGCTTGACTAACTCTTTTCATTAACCCCAACTCTGAATGACATTTAACTCACAGTGAGTTAAAACTACACTTTGAGATTGAAAATTGACTCTGAAATGTTTAACCCTGAAATTTCAACTCTCCAATTTTTGCTGTGCTGTGTCTTCAAGTCCACGACTGGGCCTTTGGGCTTCAGCATCCACCTGCATCCCTTTAACCCTTTCATGCACAGTGGTCACTCCAGTGGACAGTTCTTCTGCAGCTGTTCTCTTGTATATTCATGGCTTTTGTTGTTTTAGTTCCATATCATCTAACACATGGGCGACACGGTGGTGCAGTGGTTAGCACTCGTGCCTCACAGCAAGAAGGTCCTGGGTTCGATTCCAACACCAGTCGACGGGGGGTGGGACCTTTCTGTGTGGAGTTTGCATGTTCTCCCCGTGTCTGCGTGGGTTCTCTCCGGGTACTCCGGCTTCCTCCCACAATCCAAAAACATGCACTAATAGGTTAATTGGTTAATCTAAATTGCCCATAGGTGTGAATGTGAGAGTGATTGTTTGTCTCTATATGTTCAGCCCTGCGATGAACTGGCGACTTGTCCAGGGTGTACCCCGCCTTCTCTCCTATGTAGCTGGGATAGGCTCCAAGCGACCCCCGTGACCCTAGTGAGGATAAAGCGGGTTCAGAAAATGAATGAATCATCTAACACAGTGGACACCAATGCACCATCCCATACACTGACATTCAGAACATTACTGTAACTTTGCTGTTCCAGATAAACCTGATCTGCACTAACATGTTTGAGTGTAAAGTAATTGCTCGTTATTTTAATTTGACTTTAATTAACAACAAAAGCTTTTTAGCTTACCAGCCAACAGGCCGTAAGCTTTTGTTGTCATGCGGCGGTGTCTGTCGTCGCCTGTCATCCGATACAAAAATTTAAAATGTCTTCTTCTCCGAAACTACAATTCCGATTGACTTCAAACTTGGTATACAGCTTCTTTATGATGATGTCAAGAAAAGTTAAGGAAATTATTTGGATCCAGATCTGATTCTGGATTTGGTGCGACTTTGAAAAATTTCCCCATTATAACAGATGGGAAGTGGATCGACGCAATAACTCAGTAAATAGAAATGATATCAAGTTTAAATTTCTACAGTCCAGCCCTGATGGGGACATGACCAAAACATAATGTCCACATGCTGATCAGGATCTTCTTCTGGATCTGGGAACTTACGGAAAATTTAACATGGGCTCTTATGGGGAAAAAAATTCAATCGTCTTCTCCAAAACTCCAGTTCCGATTGACTTCAAACTTGGTATACAGCTTCTGTATGAGGATGTCAGCACTAGATATTGAAACTATTTCCATCTGGATCTGATTCTGGATTTGGTGCAACTTGGAAAAATTTTCCCATTATAACAGATAGGAAGTGGATTGATCCAATAAATCAGTATCAATGATATCAAGTTGGAATTTGAATTTTTTACAGATCTGATTGGAATATGACCAAAACATGGGCTATTTCTGTAATATAATAAATACACAGAACTGGGTGATAATAAATGGCATCTGGATCCATTTCCCAAAGCTTTGAATTTGGCTGGTAAGCTACAGAGCCATTGGTCCTATTTTTTCATATTATCTCCATGAAGTGAGTAATGACTAGTATTAGAGTATGTTAAAATGTGAGAAAATAACAAATTAGTACACTGTAAAAAAAAAAAAAAAAATCCGTTGAATTTACAGTAAAATACTGGCAGCTGTGGTTGCCAGAAATTCACCATAAAAATTCTAGTGACAATGTAGAGGACATTACGGTATGCTGTTTTGGCAACTGTAAATTTTGCAGAACAGAACCGTTATTTGTTTACAGTGGTTTGTTGTAAAAATAACAGTTATACCATCAACCTGTTTACAGTAATTTCCTGTCAAAGTTACAGCCTATCTCAGTAATAAACGCGACACAAACTGTATGATATATTTCGGTATTTTATCGCAGCTAGTTCAAATTTACGGTAAATTACTGGCAGCTGTGGTTGCCAGAATTTTACCGTAAAGATGAGAGTTTTTTACTGTATTTTTCACAGACTTTTTTTTACAGTGTAGCATTAAAAATGTTTTTCTTTCATACTTTTCACACAGTATATCAGTAAATACATGTTTCTTTGCTTCAAAAATTAAACACATGGTGTCCAGCTGAGTGGATATTTTTGCAACTCCATGAAAAATAGGTTCATAAAAAATGTTCAGTTGCATTGTTTTTTTAATGCCTAAAGAGGAATAAAAACACTCAGGAAAAAAATCTTGATTAAGGTTCTCATAATTCATGCATGAAAGGGTTAATATCAAATCTATGTATAAACTGAACCCATAAAGACCCAAACATCTACTGATGTAAACTGTTGATCCACTAATCCATGTCAATAATCAGTGTAAAATACAATTCCTCATCTTTTCATGGTCATCAGATATGACCATATTCGGACGTTCAGAGGCTCCGTAGTTACCGTGGAAACACTGTCATCTTCTACAACATTGATTCCCCAGTAAAACCCATGGAGTTGGATCAATGACAGAGGATGTTGAGGCTTGTTTTTGTGTTCAGTTAATATTATATTTTGCTGAAAAAGTCACATATTCCACTTTTTTTTCTGATTTGATCTAATAACCTTTGAATTTACTCTGAGCTTTTATGAACATGTCAAACGTTTGGACTCACCTTCTCCTTTAAATGACGTGAGATGGACCTCAGATGGTCAACAAGTGCTCAGCATCACTGGGAACTCCTTCAAGACTTTTGGAAAACATTTCAGGTGACTACCTCATGAAGCTCATTGAGAGAATGCCAAGAATATGCAAAGCAGTAATAAAAGCTAAAAGTGGCTATTTTGAAGAATCTAAAATATAAATTGTGCTTTGAGTTATGTCACACTTTTTTACCTACATAATTCCATATGTTTTCATTCATAGTTTTGATGCCTTCAGTGAGAATCTACAATGTAAATAGACATGAAAATAAAGACAAATCAGGTGAGTCCAGACTTTTGACCGGTAGTGTGCATGTTCACTAAATTAACCCTTTCATGCATGACTTATGAGAACCTTAATCAAGATTTTTTTCCTGAGTGTTTTTATTCCTCTTTAGGCATGAAAAACAACAATGCAATTGAAAAGTTTTTTATGAACCTATTTTTCATGGAGTTGCAAAAGTGTCCACTCAGCTGGGCACCATGTGTTTAATTTTTGAAGCAAAGAAACATGTATTTACTGATATACTGTGTGAAAAGCACGAAAGAAAAACATTTTTAATGCTACTCATTTGTTGTTTTCTCACATTTTAACATACTCTAACACTAGTCATTACTCACTTCATGGAGATAATATGAAAAAAAGCTTTTGTTGTTAATTACAGTCAAATAAAAATAACAAGCAATTCCTGTACACGCAAACATGTTAGTGCACATCAAGTTTATCAAGAACAGCAAATGTACAGTAATGGTATGAATGTCAGTGTATGGGATGATGCATGAGTGCCCAATGTGTTGGCTGATATGGAACTAAAACAACAAAATCCCTAAATATACAAGAGAACAGCTGGAGAATAACTGTCCACTGGAGTGACCACTATGCATGAAAGGGTTAAATTGACCAAAATACCTGATTTACACTTAAAAATGCAAAATTCAGAGGATAATATTATGATAAATGATGATAAATCACTTGAGAAAGTCACGTTTGAAGTTGTGACAAAAATTGTTTTGGGTCTTTAAGAGTTGAATGCTCATATTTCTAGGATTTTCCCCAATATAAACATGAAGAACAAAAAAACCCACGTAAATAATAAGGAAGAAATTTGTGAAATATCTTGAAAAAGTGTTGACATGAAATCCCCAAATGTTTTGTTTGTTCCCCAACTGAATAATAATTCAGTTTACAGTCACAGAGGAAGGAATACCTATTAGCTGAACTTTTTTCTTCAAATAATTTCTGTCACTGATTTTTAATCATCAGAATAGTTGTCAATTAGGGATGTAACGATATGAAAATTTCATATCATGGTTATTGTGACCAAAATTATCACGGTTATCATTATTATCGCAGTATTTATACTTATACAGGGTGGGGAAGCAAAATTTACAATGAACATTTAGTTGTTTTTTCTCAGCAGGCACTACGTCAATTGTTTTGAAACCAAACATATACTGATGTCATAATCATACCTAACACTATTATCCATACCTTTTCAGAAACTTTGGCCCATATGAGTAATCAGGAAAGCAAACGTCAAAGAGTGTGTGATTTGCTGAATGCACTCGTCACACCAAAGGAGATTTCAAAAATAGTTGGAGTGTCCATAAAGACTATTTATAATGGAAAGAAGAGAATGACTATGAGCAAAACTATTACGAGAAAGTCTGGAAGATACTATTAAAGAAGAATGGGAGAAGTTGTCACCCCAATATTTGAGGAACACTTGCGCAAGTTTCAGGAAGTGTGTGAAGGCAGTTATTGAGAAAGAAGGAGGACACATGGAATAAAAACATTGTCTGTTATGTAAATTTTCTTGTGGCAAATAAATTCTCATGACTTTCAGTAAACTAACTGATCATACACTGTCTTTCAATCCCTGCCTCAAAATATTGTAAATTTTGCTTCCCCACCCTGTACACACACTGAAATAATGTAACCAAGTTATATTTTGAAAAAATAAATAAATAAATAAATAAATAAATAAATAAATAAAAATAATAATAATAATAATAATAATAATAATAATAATAATAATAATAATAATAATAATAATAATAGACACAATGTACTCTCTGTTGCAGAAACATTCAAATATTAACATGTAAACATCAAACATGCAAATTTGCATTAAAGATGGAACCTTATGGCCATTGTTTGACCAATTTACAGATCAAGTTTGAGTTGTTTTAGTTTCTTTTTTGTAGATAGATAGATAGATAGATAGATAGATAGATAGATAGATAGATAGATAGATAGATAGATAGATAGATAGATAGATAGATAGATAGATAGATAGATAGATAGATGCAAACAAACTTAATAAAAATGTTGAATATGAGTAGCAAATGAACAAAATAAGGAACAAATTGAACAAAAATGCACAAACATAAGCAGCAAAATCACTGAAAAATGAACAAAAAATGAGATAAAATGAATAAAAACTGACCAAAATTGGCAAGAAAATAAATAAAAATAAATGTAAATAAGTAGCACAACGATCCAGGGAATGTGCAGTACTGTGACTTTTCAAAGTGCGGTATTCAAACAGTTATCATGATAATGAGAATTTAAACGTTAATACTAACCGTTGGGAATTTTACCGCAGTTTATCATTATACCGATAATTGTTACATCCCTATTGTCAATTAATTTAATATTCTATAAACTAATGGAGTGATCATTGCAACTCTGCGAAACTAGTTCCAATCAGAAGACCATGGAGACGTGTGTTCTGTACTGTGGATTGGAATAAGTTTACTATATGTCTGGATATTGAGAGGAACAAACCTCCACAACAGGAAGTCTCATAGTTGAAATGAGTTGTAGATATTTCAAATGAATAGACAATTTGTATCATTAAAATCTGAGTGCTGTTTCTTTTGACACAAAATGAGGACATGGTGTACTGAATCAACGTTCAGTGACTTTAGAATGATCTCTGCAGTGTTTCTCACTGGGAATTTTACTGTTCAGTGTAAAAAAAAAAAGGGAGAATCAGTTTTGTAACATGAGAGGAGGTGTTGCATTAAAAGTCATTCCTTGTTCTGACTGTGAGGAGACATTTTACACATCATAACTATAAAAGCCTTAAAGAAAATGACTCACCTTTTATAATGCATTTATTTTCATTGAACTTATTAAAACTATGTCTTGAATCAATTGTTGAGGTTGAGAGTTCCCAAATGTTTTAAACCCCACAAAGAAACTCACAGAAACATATTGAAATACATCATGAATATTCATATTAGCTAACATTTTTTACCGACTCTTCCACTATCCACTAAAAATGTAGAATAAGTGTACTTTTCCCTGCTGTTACTTGTCTACATTAAAAAAAATAAATCAGTGAATGCGAGTTTTCGTGTAATATAACCTCAGACATTCCATTTAACTCTGAACACACTGAACTCACACTCACATATTGAGATACACAAACACATAACTATACTTTCTTTTTCACCATCTCTTGAAAGTCTCTTCTTTTGCCTTTTTCGGTCCTATTTTAATCGAGAAACTGAATTCTCACATCTCTGTATTATTATGTCTTTTACTACTTCATAATATAAGTAAATAATACATAATATAATACACAATATAACATAATGTTGAATATTTCTTCATGTACAACTTAACCTACATTATACACAGCTTCCCAACTGACATATTTCAATAATGTCAAATGTGTACGGTAATATTTATGGATGTTGCAGAAATCTAATAGAATCTTCAAAATTCTGTTTGCATTAGTGTAGAAATACTTGAAAATAAGAATCATGTTTTGGTTTCCTTTGAATGAGCCATTTTTACATCTACTACAGTTTGAATGTGGAGTATTTTCACTGCTATGACACAGAGTTAGATGAGGAGGGGGTTCAGGGCCGGATCTATCAAAGGTTTGCGTGTATTAAAATGTGTGCAAACTCACTGCACACACAAAAAAATGTACAAACTGATTTACTAACAGTGTGCAATAAGGGTTGCGTCTTTCAAAGGTGCAAAATAATGCGTCTGCATCCGGTTAGTGCGTTTGCCACAATGAATATGCAGTTTGGAGCGTTTATATGCAGTTGTGCGTGTGCTGGGAGGAGAAAATGTAAATATACTAATTTAGCACACGCAGTGATTTATCAAACCCAAAAGCAATTTTGCTCATAGAAACTGCGTCTGTATTTAACACGTCTCAAAAGGAGGTGCAAACGGTTTGGATGTGTAATTGCACACACGGCAGGAGGAAGCAGTAGAGACCCTCAGTATGTCTTGAAGATGCTCATCATGCCGAGTTGAATAATGACGTTTGATGTTGTATTCTTTGTGCACGGCAACTTTTTCTGTGCATTTAAGACACGTTGGGGTCCCCCTGTGCTCAACAACAAAAAATTCTGTCTCCCACTTCTCCTGGAATTGTCTGTGCTCGTCACTAATCTTTCTCTTCACAGTAGGTTTTGAAAAAGCCATGACTGGGACAGGATACATTTTTATGTCACTTACTCGTCACGTTCTCCTTCATTAATCGCACTTAGGCGAGGTGCGTTCACGGGCATCGGAATTCCGAACATCAATATTAATGAGGGGGAACGTAACAAGTAGCTATAAATAATTACTTTTCAAATAAATTCCCCCACAAAAAAATAGATCCTGTGAGAAAAACTTGTGGGCCGCACTAACATTAATGTTTGGTATCAAATGGGGGGGCCACAAATTCACATGCTGCAGGCCGCAAACAGCCCGCGGGCTGCGAGTTTGAGACCCCGGGGCTACAGTGTGACAAAATTATGCGCACCTGACAGTCATTCTATCCAAATACCCCCCCCCCCCCCCCCCCGCGTGCGCACACGCACACACACACACACACACCTTTCAAATGAAAAATAAATGAATGAATGAATGAGTCATGCCATACCTTCTATGACAAAACTCCTCCAACATCACATTCCCATGCATCTGGATCATTCAGTCTCTGTTCCATCAGTGCTGGTTTATCCCACAGCAGTTTTTACAGCGTATTGTCCCCAGTAGTGCACACAAACCCCTCATTTATATAGGACAGTCTCCAAGACTTTGCACCTGTTGTAATTCGCACAAGCAATTCGAGTAAATCACCCACAAACTGTGATCACACCCCACACACAAAATTCTGGATTGCACAAGCAGATTACTACACACACATTGGGATCTTCGTAGATCCTGCCCACAGTGTGTTGTACTTTCACCACTAGAGGCCACTGTACGTCACTCACTGAACCCTTAAGACAGAGGGGGTTTTTTACCTCCTCCAGGAGGTATTGGGTACAGTTACATGACATTTTTTAAATCCAATTTATTTTTCCAGAAGAAATTAATTTGGAACTAAAGTACTTTCTTTTCTGTTTACATGGAAATGTTAAACCCGAATAAAGGTTTACATGAGAAATGTTTATTTGGTTCTCGCAGCCCTTCTGTTAGCTTAGCTTAGCATAGTCACTGCATTTCCATGGTCACACGTAGTCAGTTTTTTAAAGGTGATTTGTTGTCTTTTGTTACTGATTTTATGAAATCCGATTCTCCCTAATTATTTCTTTAGATCTGCGACTTACTGCACTCATACAATCTTGGGACTGTTGTGTTGACGGAAGTTGGAAAATCTTTTTGTTGGAAGGGATGCATGCGCTAAATTAGCTTTGCTTTACCATTTTAGCTTTGCATTAGTTTTTATTTGCCCAGATTTTCTTACTGCAGTAAGTCACATGGCCATGATTTGAGCCTCAGTTTGTGATCATGTTGACCCCACCGGACTAAAGGAATGATGAGGGAGAATTGAATTTCACAAAATCACTCATAAAATACTGCAAATCATCTATAAAAGCCTGGCTACGTCTGACAAGAGGAATGAAGCAATTATGCTAAGCTAGGCAAAGCTAAGCTAACGGAAGGGAAGCTGCGAGAACAAGTCAATTGGTGCACTGCAGTGCAACTGATTTGAACACTTATCGAACTCATTAGTGCATGACAAATGAATGAATAAAAAACAGGTGGTGAACTCCAGGCTGGTAGATCCCATCAGAATCGCCCACTGGAACGATTTGGGTTGACTAGACTGCAGTGCATATTCTTCCGCCAGCGCAGAATGTGTGCGTCATCACGACAGGACAAGGCAACGAGCATGTGCAGAATGGAAGGAATAAAGTCCAAACGGAATAAAGGGTTTACATGTCCCAGGAAGAATTTAGACCGAATTCAAAAGTGGATTAAACCAGTGACTTTAATCGGGTTTAAATTGAATCCCAACTTTTCTTTTTCAACTGGAATAAGGTGTTTACATGGGCATCTGAAATAGGATCTAACCTTTAATCAGTTTAAACCAGGAATAGAAGTTGTCATGGAAACGCACGGAATGCGATCACTTTGCTTTGTTTGTTTGTTTGCAACTTTAGGGGAAAACTATTCCACCCATTTTTTCCAAATCTTCCGCACAGATAGGCCTAGGCCCTGGGACCAACCCATTAAATTTTGGGCCAGTAGGCCAGAGTTCAAGGTCACAGCAAGGTCACAAAGTCTACCTTTTTCCTATCTGTCATCATTGAGCAATTTTCCAAAATTCATCAAAAATTCAAAACAACTTCATTTAGCCTCCAATTGGATTCACCCGTAGCTTAGAACAATATCTTGTATCTGGCACAAAATTGTCCACATCCACTGTGGAATGTGGACTCTGTGGACATTTACATTTAACATTGAAAATCCCATTTACCACACATTTTTCATTAGAACTCAACAAATATTGATTGGAATTGAATCTAATTTGACATACACATGACTGGTACCAAGCTTCAGCTTCTTCTGCTGTATGGAACAACCTGGAAACTGTTGAATTTAAACAGAAATAGTCGATCCACACATGCACAGCGTTCGGGGTGCTTGGCGGAGGTTTGTGTTCTCTGAACACTTGTTTTTCATAGATTTGCTCAGGTTGAATTGGGGTCCATCCATCCTACTGAAGCCCCATATTTTGATTTAATGCCGTATACTTTAACACATAAAGGTTAAAGAATTTTCTCAAACAGTGGGACATTGTATAGTTTTAGAGCAGCTATTGCACAAACTGGATTAAACAGCATATTTGTGAAGAATTATTATCAGCAGCAAATGAATATTTTTCATCTCAGTCCATTTATGTACAAACAACAAAACGCAAATGACGAAGATAAAGAGATGTGTAAACTATCCACAACAACAGTTACTGCTGAAATATGTTGAAATAAAATGGTTGGAGGTGAATTCCTCTTAATTCTTTTTGAGTAGTGAGTATAAGGTGACATTTGTGAGATTCAGTCCAACATGGTTGTGGATGTGATCTCCAGTCCAAATGTTTCTTTGTGTCTAATCCATCAAAGTGAATGTTGTTTCTTCAGTGAAGTAACTGTCAGCACTCTGCAGCATATGTTTATTTAACAACACTTTTAGAGGAAATTACTCATGACCAGAAGGATGCTTGTGATAGCATAAGACCAGAGGGTTTGCACGTTTTTGTGCAAAAAACTGTACCAGAGGTCACTATTTATTATTCATGTTCCTAAAATGAACACTTTTGGGCACTATTATGATCGATTTGCTGTGAGATTTCCTGATGCTTTTGGATGATTTCTGGAAAACACATGCATCATATTTATCTCAACAGACCAGAACAAAGTAGGACACTTTAAAAAAAAAAAAAAAAAGAAAAGAAAATAATAATAATAATAATAATAATAATAATAATAATAATAATAATAATAATAATAATAATAATGAGAAGAAGAAGACAAAGAAGAAGAAGAAGAAAAGTTTAAAAAGCTTTCCAGCTCACATGTATGTGAGCCCATCCCTGTTGAGGGCACAGATGTGTGTTTTCCTCAGTGTCCACCTTTCACAGGTGTGTGTACCTGCACAGGACACACGAGACAGCCGATTGGTTCAACAGCCTGCCACTGGTCAAAGCAGCCAATCAGCATCTTCCTGGGCGTTTGTATCACAGACTTCTTTTCTTTTCATTCTTTGCTTTTCATTCTTTTCCTTTCTTTTCTTTTCCTTTCCTTTCTTTTCCTTTCCTTTCCTTTCTTTTCTTTCTTTCTTTTCTTTCCCTTCCCTTTCCTTTCTTTTCCTTTCTTTTCCTTTCCTTTTCTTTTTTCTTTTCTTTTCTTTTCTTTTCCTTTCTTTTCTTTCTTTTCTTTTCCTTTTGTCTTTTCTTTTTTCTTTCTTTTCCTTTTGTCTTTTCTTTTTCTTTCTTTCCTTTTCCTTTCCTTTCTTTTCATTTCCTTTCTTTTCTTTTTTCTCTTCTTTTTTCTTTTCTTTTCTTTTCCTTTCTTTCTTCTCTTTTCCTTTCCTTTCCTTTCTTTTCTTTTCCTTTCCTTTCTTTTCCTTTCTTTTCTCTTCTTTTCTTTTCTTTCTTTCCTTTCCTTTCTTTTCTTTTCTTTTCTTTCTTTTCTTTTCTTATTTCTTTTCTTTTTTCTTTTCCTTTCTTTTCTTTTCCTTTCTTTCTTTTCTTTTTTCTTTTCTTTTGTTTTCTTTTCTTTCTTTTCTTTTCTTTTCTTTTCACCTACTGGGCTCATCACCTCTGCAGCCTGTCTGCGTGTATTCGGTGACAGTGTGGCCTCAGCCATCCTCCTCCTCCTCTTCATCCTCCTCATCCTCCTCATCCTCATCAGCTCATTCGCTCCATGCAGACGTCCAGGGCCTCCGCAGGAAACATTTGAACCCTCCTGTAAATTCTTTTCCGCACACACCAGTCCTGTAGATGAGTGTGCAGCTCTGCTCCTGCTCTGGTCCTTTCACTCCACTCTTCTGCCTTCTCCTTTCTCCATCACTGAGGCCTTCCTTATACATTGATTTGCGTGGCCGCTGTGGAAACCTAACAGATGGTCCTGTAACTTGATAAATGAGCTCGGGTGTTTTGTCATTCTTGTTGCCCTCCAAAGTGCCACTCGCTCTGCCTGTGTTTGTCAGTTCTCTGCTCATGTGGGCCCGCACATGCAAAACACATAAACACAAAAATACTGGAGGCTTTTACGCAGACAGGACGCAGAGGTGCGGAGTGGTGATTCTCTCCATTTTATTTGATGATTTGGAGACTCTGTTCTTTTAATGATCGTTCATAGACTGGAGTTTAAGGGTAGAATACTGGTGTCAGTGGGACCGGATGAAAAAGGCGTGTGAATTGGAATTATTATTATTATTATTATTATTATTATTATTATTATTATTATATCATATTTTTGTTTCTATTTCATTGTTGTGTGTCTGTTTTGTAAGAATGGTAAGAACTGGCGTATAGAAGATCAGCACGTCTGTGTGTGTGTGCGTGAGAGAGAGAGAGAGAGAGAGAGAGAGAGAGAGAGAGAGAGAGAGAGAGAGAGAGAGAGAGAGAGAGAGAGAGAGAGAGAGAGGTGCCATGTGCTTCCTGTCTACACGCCATTCACCTCCCCGGGATCCAACAGGATGGAGGTGCTGCTGCTGCCGCTCACACTCCAATAAAAAATAAAGTCCAAACTGACCTAAAGAAGGCTCAGCTCACAGTTTGGACTTTGTGGTCGCCGTTCGCTTTTCTTTTTTTTGGCACCCACCGTCTCTGTTGCTGGACTCCACCGGGCCTGTTCCTCTAACTCACTGTTTTCCATCGGTAACCCTGTTGGAGTGCGTCGTCGTTTTTAGGACAGAGAGGTATGTCACTACTTTTTTTTTTTTTTTTAAATAATGTGCATTTACGCACTGTCAGACCTGTTTTTTTTTTTTTTAAACTGTGTCTTTAAAACCTCCATTACGCATGCAAACTGTGACATGAAGATGCAAAACGCTGCTAAATGAGCCGCTCTGAAGCTGCTGTACTTGTGTCAGGTCCATGGTTCCAACAGCTGCGGGCTGTTTAGGTCTGTTTCAGAGGTTTGTTTTAAAGGTCAGTGGAC
The DNA here is from genome assembly GCF_902148855.1 of Sphaeramia orbicularis. Taxonomy (NCBI): domain Eukaryota; kingdom Metazoa; phylum Chordata; class Actinopteri; order Kurtiformes; family Apogonidae; genus Sphaeramia; species Sphaeramia orbicularis. The sequence goes on along the minus strand of NC_043959.1, from coordinate 10,454,613 downwards.
TGCAGTGGAAGTGTGCGCAGGTGAATGTGAGATAGGCCTCCTTCAACCTAATTTCGAGCAACTGGCTGAAGCTAATCTGCGTAGAAGCTTTAATTATATATAGGGCTAGTCTTTTATTAACAATGTGAAGACGCACGGTTGGATCTGTGTAATTACCAGAAAAGCAGCTTATAGTTGTTCTTTTCTCCGCTAAGCGCATTGGCGCAGCTCAGGCTGTATTTTCCTTCTGTCCTTATCCGACCATAAGGATCTTATGGGACTCTTAAGTAGTTGCCCTCTCAGTGCGAGCCGATTTGGAGATAAGAGTAGCAGATCCACTTCCAGAGTGAGGAGGCCCAGTACATGCACCTAGTATGGAATAAAGACATGATTCACAACACGAGTGAGTTCACTGATCAGCGCTGGAAACTCCTGCAACAGACTGATGTTCCATGTAAATATTTGGAAATGATATTTAGATATTAAGAATTACTAAATAATGATTTTTCTTTAAAAAAAAAAAAAATTTTTTGTTATTATTTTTATTACTGACAGTGTCAGTAATGTGAGATTGTTTGAAGATTGTAATAATGAAAAATAAAAATAAGCTCATAATAATAATAATAATAATAATAATAATAATGATAATAATAATAATAAAATCCATAAATAGTTTTCAGGTCTATATCAAATTGTCATGCATTTATGTTCATTTAAATGTGGACAGAAACTGAAATATTTCTATACATATATTTTTATAGTTTATGTTTTAATTGTGTATTTTTAATTAGAATGATTATATTGTTATTTTTTATTACCTTAAATACCAGGTTTTATTTTGTGTGTTCACATTTGTTATTTTTAAGGCTGATCATTTCCATGTATCAGAAGCTGTTTTTTTTTTGTTTTGTTTTGTTTTTTTTTTCTTTTTTTCCTCTTGTTAAACAGGCCTCTGTTTCACTCCTTTCCCCTCTGATTGACAGACTTCCAGGGATGGAGTCGATGCCCAGACAGCTTTCAGCGGGACGAGACTCCAGCTCTTCCCCTCCTTTAAAGCCGGACGCACAGAGCTTCTCCAGCCCCAGCTCCCTCAAACCCAACCAAGTGAGTGAGACCTCCCTGTACGGCGTTCCCATCGTCTGTCTGGTCATAGACGGTAAGGAGAGACTCTGCCTAGCGCAGATTTCCAACACCTTGCTGAAAAGCTACAGCTACAACGAGATCCACAACCGCCGAGTGGCGTTGGGCATCACCTGCGTGCAGTGCACCCCCGTCCAGCTGGAGCTCCTGCGGCGCGCCGGGGCCATGCCCATCTCCTCCAGGCGCTGCGGTATGATCACCAAACGGGAGGCCGAGAGGCTCTGCAAGTCCTTCCTGGGCGCACACTCTCCACCAAAACTACCAGAAAATTTTGCTTTTGACGTGTCTCATGACTGCGCGTGGGGGTGCAGGGGCAGCTTCATCCCGGCCCGGTACAACAGCTCCAGAGCCAAGTGCATCAAGTGCACTTTCTGCAACATGTATTTCTCTCCAAATAAATTCATTTTCCACTCCCATCGCACCCCAGAGTCCAAGTATCTGCAGCCGGACGCGGCCAACTTCAACTCGTGGAGGCGCCACCTCAAACTGACGGAGAAGAAGCCTTCTGAGGACATCAACCACGCGTGGGAGGATGTTAAAGCCATGTTCAACGGGGGGAGCAGGAAGAGGACACTGCCCATGAACGGCTCTGGGATGTCCTCGTCCATGAAATCCCAGGCCTCGTCCAGTCTGGCCCAGACCAGCTCCCCTGAAATCCCACACAAAACTTTACGGTGCGAGGAGGACCAGGCCAGTACCGGCCTGGGTTTGGCAGGGGGCGCGCGCAGCTACCCGGTCATCCCCGTGCCCAGCAAGAGCTTTGGCATGCTCCAGAAGATCCCCCCCCCTCTGTTCCCCCACCACCCCTACAGCTTCCCCGGCTACGGCCTGTGTCCCAAAAAGAGCGACGGTGTGTCCGAGGCCAACAAGACCAACGTGTCCGGTGTGTTCTGGCCCGGCGCAAAGGACACCCTGTACCCGGCCTTCCCCGTGTTCTGGCCCACAGCCGGGGGGCTCCCCATGCCTCCGTACCCGGGCTCGCCCCCCAAACCGCCCCCTGAGCTGCCCGGCGTCCGGCAGGGCGAGCTGGACTTATCTGACCAAAGCGACCGGGGCGCAAACACACCCAAGGCCCCCAGCCCCCCCCACCCCCAGCAGCCGCACCCCCACCCGCAGGACGGCGCAGAGCGGTGCCCCAGCTCCCACTCCTCCAACACCAGGAACGACGACGACAAGTCCGGGGACGAGACCCCCCAGAGGAAGATCAGCTACATCTCCGCCTTCAGACCTGTGGTCAAAGACGCGGAGACCATCGCCAAACTGTACGGAAGCCGGGACGGCTACGGCGTGCGCCCCGGATACCTGTCCCCGGATTTTATCAGCGAGAGCTCCAGCTACAGATCCGTTTCACCGGACAGAGACAGCGAGGTGGACGACGAGGACCCGGACGTGGATGTGGAGTCGAACCGGGGACAGGACGAGGAAGAGCCGATCCGGATCTCCGGGGGGGACCGCCACCACCACCGTGACTCCCCCGTCCCGGACCGGATCTCCCCGGGTGCGGAGGAGAGTCACGAGCCGCCCGCAGCCGCCTCCAGCCCCGGAGCCGCATCACCGGAGGAGTGCGCGCACACCGGCTCCTCAGAGGAGGACAGACAGATGCGTAATGGCTCCCCCCATCATGAAGTAAGATTAGATGAAATGATACTTTAATGATCCCCGTGGGGGCCGTGGAAGTGACAGTAGCAGCAGAATGTAGCCTCATAAGAATGTGTAGAGAAGAGGATGAACATGTAATGAAGATGAACTGATGACACACACACACACACACACACACACACACACACACACCTGACCTGTGGACTGATGTTAGTGTAGAACATGCAGAGCAGATGGCCTTTAGCTGACACTGTTCTACACACACAGGCCCAGTCTGATGAACCACACAACATTTTCCAAAACTAAGGATCAATGACAGATGCATGTTCAGGTCAATTAAAACAAATGAGCGTTAATTACTACACTCACACACATATATATATATGTTCCATTTTTCTTTGGGGCAGCTTATGTCTCTACAGAAATTGTGGGTTTTTAAAGACGTCAATTATGTGAAGAACTGCAGGGAATGAAATGACCGTAATTAGTGCGCGTTATTAAATACAAGTGTGTCCAATTTTACAGATGTACCCTCCTGAAAAGGACGCGCACGTGCTCCTGGACGAGCCCTCGTCGTTTGGGTCGAAACAATCGAACAGATCCGATGGTGATTATTGATGTGAATTATTGTTCAGTTAATATGCAAATGCCGTGTTTTCTTCTCCTGAAACTGCTTTTCTGTTCAGGTCTGAACCATGTGTGTGAACAACAAAGCCAACACAACACCACGTCCTTCCAGGAGCCCAAGGACAGACGAGGCGAGACCCTTTGGTTTTATAAGCCTTTTGGTTCAGATCCACCCGGGCCTCAGTGGTCCACCTAAACCCAGTTTAACCCCAGTGTCTGGTACCTGGATAAAAAAAAAAAAAAAAAAAAAAAAAAAAAAGGGGGAGTTAATGTGAACTGTGGTGTGTTTCTGTGCAGGAGATGGAGCTTTACGCATCGACATCAGCGTCCATGAAAGAAATCTGGAAAACATGGCTAAAGGTAAGAAAAGGATTTTTTTTTTTTTTTTAAAGGATCACAATAAGCAATTATTTGAATTTATTATAATTTATTTATCACAAGAAATAATATGTTAAAACACCAGGTAAATGAACCCGGAGAAGGCAAACATTATGGAAATATATAAATACCACATTGCTCATTTTCTTTTATATTTCATTTCCCACTTGTGTTTTTTTTGTTTTTTTTTCCCTAAATGTCATTTTCTTTGCACTTCTGTGTTTGTTGTATGTTGCTGCTGTCAACTGTAAAATGTCCCCATGCTGGGATCAATAACGTCTTATCTTATTTAATTTCGATTTCAAGATAAATAAATGCATCTCTTGTATTATTTATCTGAATTTACAGTAAAATAAATCCTGTTTGATTTGGATTATTTTATTTCTAAACTATGTTCATTCATTTTAAAACCATTCATATGGGATGTCATGCTCATTTTCGGCTCTGTGTTCCGCCTCTGTTTGAATACATTTTCTCGCCCACAGCCTGTGAATACCAAGTGCCAGAATTTGGGTGTGAATTTCCATTTTGCGGGCCTAAAGTGTTTCCTAGTTGTTAACCACTTAATCACGAGATGTGGGAGTTTTGACTTATTATTGTAAGAAGAAATCGTTTAGAGGCTATTAATATTTTAACGAACAGAGCCATAACCCCGAGGCACGGCAGCTAATTATTTTACAACGCTTGGAAAAACCCTGGGACTCCGTTATTATCGTCTCAACCTCCAGGCGATGGATGGAAATTACTCTGGCAGCGAGAGAAGGAAAGCATGGGGAACGGCTGTGATGGAGGGACGCAAACGCACCTGCCAGTGGCTTTTCGGGGCCTGACGTTCATTTTTACGCGTGGAAATGTAGAATATATCACTTTAAGTGGAATCAGAACTGCTGTGAGGTACTAGTCAATGAATCAAAAAAAAAAACATGCGTTTGGAAATGATTTTGAAAAATGACGCTTTAAATGTGTGTTTTTTTGGTGCGTATTCATTATGGTGCGTAATTTCTTACACCGTCAGAGCCTTTTATCACAAGTGGGAGCAGGATTTATGTTTGTATTGGGCGGTGATTTACGAATTCTAAGAAATTTTAATGAAATTTTACAGGCCCTTGTCAGTGGAAAAAAAAAAAAAGATTAACAAATTCAATTCCCAAAAAAAAAAAAAAAAAAAAAGCACAGAAACCGGACGGACGTGCTGTTTCTGAGTATTAGAAACTAACTTTACCTCTGAACATCCAAGAGTCCAAGGAATTTAAAAAACAATACATCTAAACGAATGGGAATCAGCCTCAGCAAAACGAACTGATAAATCTCGTAGTGAACATTAAAACCTAATTTATGCGCAAATGACACTTTAACCACTGTTATTTTCCAGTACACTGTAAAAAGAAAAAAAAAAATCCTGTTGTTTTTACGGAAAAAACCTGGCAGCTGTGGTTTCCGGAACAATACTGTAAAAAACACATCCAACTGTAAACATATTTACGGAGTAACATGGAGATTTAACAATTTAAACATGTAAATTTAACCTTTTAAACATGGAGATTTAACAGTTTAAATATGTAAATTTAACATTTTAAACATGCAAATTTAACACTGGATTTAAATGGTAAATAAATTGCACTTATTTAGCCCATTTTCTCCACCTTCATGGTGTTCAAAACCACCAGGTCCAACTGGGACCAGTTTAAGGTTCAGTGTCTTCCATGGACACTTTAACATATGGACAGTCAGAGCCAGGATTGGAACCACCAACCCTTTGGTTATTGGATGTGCCGCTCTACCAACTCTACCAACCCATTCATTTACAAGTTTAAAATGTTAAATTGTCAAATGTTTACTTTTGTATAACTTCTTTATTTAAAAAAAGAGGGGGGAAAAAAGCAAATAGGCTGTTATTCCAACATTATGGTCTTTGCAATTTAAACAGTTTAAACGTTTTTCAATTTACAGTTTTATTTTCTAAAAAACAATAGAAATACATAATTTCTACATGCAAATCTGGTTTGGTTCACATACTCTTCCTGTAAAAACTACACCTATATTTGATTTAATCACTGACACAAAAATCTTTTCAGATAAACAACTTTGCATTGTATTGTCACTTACAGTTTTTTTTTTTTTTTTATGTTGCAATTTTACAACTTTTTGGTGTTAATTCTACAGTCATTTTTTACAGTGTAGAGTCAGGTGTTCCAGTGGAGCCATCAGATTCATCCGCCCATCCTCTGCTTTCTGTGGTCCAAATGTAGGCTATCCGCAACGGAAACATGATTGTGTTTTGAATTTTTGCAGAGGAACTGCAGAAGCAGCTTGTGGAGCAAGTGGAGCTGAGGAAAAAGTTGGAGAGAGAATTTCAGCACTTAAAAGGTAGGAACAAAATTTGAGCTTGGTTTGTATTTTGCGCAGTTAAAAAGTAGATGTGTGTGTGTGTGTGTGTGTGTGTGTGTGTGTGTGTTTGGATTTTAACCCTTTCATGCATATGTGGTCACTCCAGTGGACAGTTCTTCTCCAGCTATTCTCTTGTATATTCACAGGTTTTGTTGTTTTAGTTCCATATCAGCCAACACAGTGGACACTTCTGCACCATCCCATAATACACTGACAATTCATACCAGTTCTGTAACTTCATGTTCTTGATAAACCTGATCTGCAGTAAGGTGTTTGAGTATAAATCAGCTGTTAATTGTTATTGGATATTAATTAACAGTTTTCTTAAAAAGTTGTTTGGTTGTTTTTTTTTTGTTTTGTTTTGTTTTGTTGTTTTTTTTGCAACTAGTATTAGAGTATATTGAAATATGAGAAAACATCAGATTTGCTGCATTAAAAATGTATTTATTTTATAGTTGTCACACAGTATATCACTTTCTGATAATGTTTTAAATGCAGGGTTCTTTGCTTCAAAAATCAAATCCTTGTTTTTTGTAACTCCATGAAATATACTGTGGGTTCATTTAAAAAAAAAAATCAATGTCATTGTTTTTTTCATGCCGAAACAGGAATAAAAAAAAACAATCAGGAGAAAAATCTTGACAAAGGTTCTCATAATTCATGCATGAAAGGGTTAAAGCCCATTTGATTCGATTAGACATTAGGAGGAGAGAATGTGTGTGTGTGTGTGTGTGTTTTATGCCTTTTTAAATTCAGGAATGCGTCTTTAAATTTCCACAATGTCAGAGTTTCCATCTGATGTGGCCTTCGGTACTCTTCAGATAATTTTCAGGATCAAATGAAGCGTGAGCTGTCCTACAGAGAGGAAATGGTCCAGCAGCTGCAGATTGTCCGAGGTGGGTCCCCCCCCTTTTTTTTTTTTTTTTTTTTGCTTTGTGCCTCCATAGAACGGTGACTGTCAAGCACATGTAGATCAATGCTCTTTAAGTTTATGGGAAAAACATTTGAGCCACAAAATAACATTTAAGTAACATAGGCCATATCAGTCAATCTGAACCAACTAGCCTCCTCTGTTCCACTAAAAAAAAAAAAAAAAAAAAAAAAAAAAAAGGAAAAGTGACACTTGCATATTGAACTATTGGCCATTTGTGTCCAGCCTTTTTCCTGTAAACTCCAGCCATATTTTTTTTTTTCATCTGCAGTTGAGTAAATTAATAGATATCAAAAGGTGAACCTGAAACCACACTGTTTTGTTTGCAAAGGTTATTTTCTCCTAAATCATGCTCTGGAAAATTGAATAGACAGACCATTATGTCGAGCTGTATCAGTTACATGCACTAGACAGCAACTAATGCCACCCGTTAAAGGATTGGTTTAATGTTACAGTAGTTTAAATACAGGGTTCAAGTACACAGAGGGGTCATTCTAAATACCAGAGGGCCAAACAGCATACATTACACTCACTTCAGATAACAGACGTTCTTTTTTAAATTCGTTTTTGACCATAAATTTTTTTTTTTATTCGTTTCATTTTTGATAGACACTTTGTGCAACGAGTTGGACCAAGAGAGAAAGGCTCGTTATGCAATACAACAGAAGCTAAAAGGTAATCTGATACGGTCCAAAAAGGAGCCTTTTTATGATATCAAACCAAAATATGCAAGTGCTACTTTTTATTGAAGAGATTACAGTAATTTACTGTCACAGCAAAAGGAAACATATTTAACCCTTTCATGCATATGTGGTCACTCCAGTGGACAGTTCTTCTCCAGCTGTTCTCTTGTATATTCATGGGTTTTGTTGTTTTAGTTCCGTATCAGCCAACACAGTGGACACTTATGCACCATCCCATACAATGACATTCAGACCATTACTGTAGCTTTGTTGTTCTAGATAAACCTAATCTGCAGTAACATGTTTGAGTGTAAATCAATTGCTAATTATTAGGCTATCAGACCATAATTAACAATTTTCTTGAACAAAAAGTTTTTTTGTTTCTTTTTTGCATATTATCTCTATGAATTGAGTAACAACTAATATTAGTGGATGTGAAAAATGTGAGTAAATGGCATTAGTGGCATTAAAAATGTTCTTATTTCATATTTTTCACACAGTATATCACTTTCTGATGATGAGTTTTAAATACATGTTTCTTTGCTTCAAAAAATTAAACACATGATGTCCAGCTGAGTGGACAATTTTTGTAACTCCATGAAAAACAGGGTTGTAACAACAAAATTAATCAATTGCATTGTTTTTTTCATGCCTAAAGAGGGAAAAAAAAATCACTCAAGAAAAAAATATTGACTAAGGTTCTTATAATTGATGCATGAAAGGGTTAAATGCAGCTTCAACGTGATCATTGTAAACTTTTGGAGGTTATACGTGCGTGTTCTCACTGTCGGACTCGTTTCTTCCCAGAAGCTCACGACGCCCTTCACCATTTCTCTTGCAAGATGCTGACCCCCCGGCAGTGCACCGGAGCCTGCACCTTCAAACCCCCCCTGCTGCCGCCTTAGTGCCCCGGCACGGCCTCTGCAGCCGAACCCCAGCACAGCCAAAAATACTGAGCCCCACACCCACCTCCAGAGCCCCCATGTGTTCACCCCACCACCCCAGCACCTGTAACCCACGGATTACCAAACCCACTCTGTAGACACACCGTTCAGATGAACACTTTACTGACTATGATGAGACTCACCGGACCGGAGAAATCCCTCCAAAAAGAAAAAAGAAAAGGAAAAAAAAAAAAAAAGAATTTTTTTTTTGCAGGATTCATTTTGTGAATGAAAGGATTGCTGGAAGCTGTGAAAGCTCAAACCAAGAAATTTCTCTCTGAATCAAAGTCATCTGCTCTTTAGATATTCAGAAAAAAAAAACACAATATACATATACTTAAATATATATCATGTGACAATGTGCAATGGCTTGTATAAATGTGAAATTAAGTTCACATGTGTCTCACTTAGGTTTTGTTTGCATATGTTGAGTTTTACATATATTTGTTATTTATTTCTCAGTCTGTCTCTGATTTAATTTATTGTTTAGATAATTTGTAACTCTGTTGTTAAGCACTTTAAATGGGCATCATTTCTGAATTTGACCATGCCGTCCGATACCAAATTCTTTTAAACAGAGCACATTTTTATGAACGCTAACTTCAGCAGCCCTTCAGGTTTCACACACACACACACACACACACACACACACACACACACACACACACACACACACACACACCCCTCCTTCACCAGGTTGTGTGTTCAAACTGAACTAATTATCAGAAATAAAAAAGGAAACGGTCTTGAGCCATTTATAGATTAATGTACAGTATAAACTACAGCGGATACTCAAAGCCTGTCCCATAATGCTCTCTGTTTCAGGGTTTTTCTACCATTACATCTGTACGTCATTGCCTTCTACAGACAAAACCAAAACTTTTACCATGATTTAAAAGTCTTTTTATAAGAAGAAGACACTGTATATGGAAATGTGTAAACTGCCACACACTCACTTTCATTTTTTGTCTCACCAAAAACAACTGGTTTCACACAATCCACTTATTTCCATGTATGTATGTACTCATGTCAATATTAATAAAATGTAAAATCCACTTTCTTGCTGTACATGCTGCTTGTTCTCCTTTTTGGTGCGAGTCTGACACCTGCTGGTTTTTACACAGAACGACGCTTTATGAGATGGCTCATATTTCCTCTTATTGTATTTGAGTTCAACATGATCTCTTTCATTAGGCAGCTACATCAGCGCACGACATGTCCAGTCAACTTATAATGTTTGACGTGGAGTCAGGGGAGCAGGCTGATCTAATAGTGAAATCTAATTCTTCTGATGGGAGGACTAATAGATATTGATTACACGGCACTCGGTCCCTGGATGCTTCATACTGAGACAGATACTCACATAATGTCACTGACACACAATGAATGTTAATTTTCTGTGAGTGTAATTGCCCTCCGTGGCAAAGCCTGTTCCCTTTGAATACTAACAAGGTCTGCAGAGCTGGAAAGAGCCGCTGCAGGGATGACTGAACGCTTTCACTGGGTTTTTATTTGGCCATTCATACGGAGACAAACCTGACTGAAGCTGATGTTTGGTGACATGTGGAAAAGCACACCTTAAAGCACAGGTGCCCGGGGGCCAAAACCGACCCCACGAAGGGTCCAATCTGGCCCGTGGAATGAATTTGTCAAATGCAAAAATTACACTGAAGATACACTGCGAAGAAGGGGTTTGTGGGTTGGAAAATACAAACTATGGAAATCAGTTACATTTTAATCAACAGTAATATTTAGCCAGGGAAATCTATTAGGACTGGTTATATTCTACCTATTGGTTAACAGTAACAATTGCTGCTTAAAATAATATAATAAAATCGACCCCATAATATTGTGATGTGTTGGAGGAGCAGCTGGGGGGAGTTTCCCAGCATGCATTGGGACAAACTAGTTGGGACAGTTTTTATGTGTTTGAGGTGATAAGAAGTGTTGTTATTTTTATATATAGCACAGTTATGGTGTGTTTGACTGTCTTTATTAGTTATTTTGTTGAATGAATATTTCTGTTTAGATGCTTCTTTGTTTCAAAATTCTCTGTAATGGTGTTTCATATAGGATTGGGTAAAACAGGAGGGGGGGAGAAAGAGAGAGAGAGAGAGAGAGAGAGAGAGAGAGAGACTAACTAGTGATGGGACTTATGGCTTTTTGAAGGGAGCCGTTCAATCAGGGGCCGTTCAACAGACTGGCTCTTTTATGGTTTTTGCGTTATTTTGAAACACCAATGTTTTAATGACTAAATAGGCTGCATATGATGATTGACATTACATTTTAAAGGTGTTTAATTGGCACGGCAGTAAATATTATCCTACTATAAAAAAGAATAGTTAGTTAAAATGTGCGGGCTAAATACATGACATGAGAGGTGATTTAGTGATTTATTCCGAACATGCAATGAAATTTATATTTATTTATTAACATATACGCACTTGCAAAACATACATAATAATACAAATATCAAGAATCATAACAATCTTAGTCAGAAGAAAAGCACAATAATTCCATTTACATGCCTGAAAAGGGGTGGGAAGAAGTATAACTTATTAAATCCCACCCCCTCTCCATACAATATTATTAATAATATATGTCCCTCTTCCTTTTACGTTACTCTTCTATATTTATATATCTTTTCACACACACACAACACACATACACACACACTCATTCATCCATATACACATATATATGTTTATACATATACACACATACAAATACACATACAGGGGTTGGACAAAATAATGGAAACACCTTAAAAAATCAACAAAATATAATTTAATATGGTGTAGGTCCGCCTTTTGCGGCAATTACAGCCTCAATTCTCCGAGGTATTGATTCATACAACTTGTGAATTGTTTCCAAAGGAATTTTAAGCCATTCTTCAGTTAGAATACCCTCCAACTCTTTTAGAGACGATGGCGGTGGAAATCAACGTCTTACTTGAATCTCTAAAACTGACCATAAATGCTCAATAACGTTGAGGTCTGGGGACTGTGCCGGCCATACGAGATGCTCAACTTCATTAGAATGTTCCTCATGCCATTCTTTAACAATTCTAGCTGTATGGATTGGGGCATTATCATCTTGAGGTGAAGGTGTTTCCATTATTTTGTCCAACCCCTGTATAATCTTTTACCAATGCCTTTCTTAGTTGTGCTAGCTAATAAATAAACAAATAATAACTAACTCAAGGAAGGAAATATATACATAAACAACAGTGAACATATGGTGACAATTAATAACCCTCTTCCCTGTATCTTGTGAAAAACCTGTTCTTATAAGTGTTTTTGAATTGACTTATGTTTGAACATTCCTTGTGCTCCTCCCTCAGTCTATTTCAGACTTTAACGCCACACACAGATATGCTCAAACTTTTCCTATTAGTGCGCACCCTCTGAACTTTGAAATAAAATCTGCCCCTTAAATTATAACTCCCTTCCCTTTCAGTGAGTAATTTCTGTATGTTTCCTGGTAGTAGATTATTTTTGGCTTTGAATATGATTTGTGTTGTTTGTAGTTCTATGATGTCTTTGAGTTTTAGTAACTTTGACTGTAAAAATAATGCATTTGTGTGATCTGTGGAACCTGCCTTATGAATGATCCTTACTGCTTTCTTTTGTAGAATGATTAGTGGATGGATTGTACTGTTATAGTTATTGCCCCAAACCTCTGCACAGTAACTTATATATGGTAGAACTATGGAACAGTAGAGAATGCGGAGTGATTTGTGATCCAGAACCTGTTTTGCTTTATTTAAAACTGCTATGCTTCTTGATAATTTGGACCGTGTATCAAGAAGCAGGTGACATTAGGCAAATGCTAGAATTCGACAAAAAAACATTACGGTTCATTATGTGGACTAGTCTGTAGCCTAAAAATGAAGAAGAAAATAAAACATTTTCTTATGAAATAACATTTTATTCTCCTCAAAACAAGAACAATAAATGTGTGTAAACATACGGAAAAAACTGCACAAAACACAACAGTGATTAATCACTGCAATGACTTAAATACCTGAACTACAGTGCAGTTCTCAAGTTGCATGCCCATCTTTTCTTTCTGAAAAGTGCATCCAAATACTACTCCTTTTTCTTTGGCTCATTACTCACAGGTGCTCACTCACTCACTCTCAAACTTTTCTATGCTCACCTCATGCTTCAAACTTGGTTTTTTTTGCTAATTTCTTGCCATGAGACATGCGCAGTGCGCAAGTACTCTTTTTATTCTGCTCGAACATTCTCCTCCTGCCCAATGCCTCCCCAGTGACGCTAAATTGACAGGCAATCAGACACTCCCTCCTTAAAAAAAAAAAAAAAAATGAACGGTTCTTTACAAAGACTCAGTTCTCATCATTCATTTCAAAGAGCCGTTCAAAAGATTCGATTCGTTCGTGAACATCACATCACTGGAAGAAACTCGAGTGATTTGCTAGATGTACAGAGGAGAAACTGCAACAAAAGTATTGATCACATCATGCTAGTATCGATCCAATACCAATACACACACACCTTAGTATCAGTACTATCAATATTTACATTGATAGTCCCTGCCCTAAATTAAGTAGATGGACATATTCCTATTAACAATTGAGAGTTAATATTACTCACTTTTTATGAGTAATTTGTTGTGTAATCTATTGGGATATGAAAGGTGGATTTTACCTCATTTCTTTTAGTGTGTTATAGCTGTTAAATTTAATCACATTTTACTCAAAATATGGGGTAAAATCTACTCAACCAAAATGAGTGCAAATTGTTGCCTCACTTTTATTGAGTAGATCAGGGGTGTCAAACTCATGTTAGTTCAGGGGCCACATACAGCCCAATATGACCTGCAGTGGGGCGGATCATTAAAATAATAACATAACAATACATAAATAATTTCAATTCCAAAATTTGTATGTCTAATTTCTATGTTTTGGAGTGAAAAAAGTAAAATTATATTACCAAGATTTAAAAAAAAAAAAAAAAAAAAAAAAATGTGGGAAAACAAGAACCACCATGACCAAATGAAATTTATTAAGAAAAAAAGTGCAATTTTGACAATTTAATTTGGATGACAAATAGCCGCTAATACCTTTAATACCTGTTGATCCACTAATCCTATCAATCCATGCCAGTAATTGGTGTAAAATACAGTTCTTCATCTTTTCATGGTCATCAGATATGACCATATTTGGATGTTCAGAGGCTCCATAGTTACCGTGGAAACATTGTCATCTTCGACAACACTGACTCTCCAGTCAAACTCATGGAGTTGGATCAATGACAGTGGATGAACACACACCCTGAAAAGGACCCATTTAAACACTTGAAGGCAGGGCTTTCAAACTCATGTTAGTTCAGGGGCCATATTCAGTCTAATATGATCTAAAGTGGGCCGGACCAGTAAAATAATAAAAAATAATTGGATAATAACTTATGAATAATGTCGACTCCAAAGTTTTCTGTTTTTGAGTGAAAAAAGTAAGATTCTGTAATGAAAATGTTTACATCTACAACTGTACTTGAACATAGCATGAACAAATTAAAACACCCTGAAAATTCTACAGAAAAATAAGTGCAATTTTAACAATATTCTGTCTCAGTTTATCATTTATACATGTACATTATAACGTACAGATCACAATGAATCTACAAATACACAAAACATTTAATAACAGGCAGAATATTATTAAAACTCCACATACTTCTATTAAGACATTTAAGGTTGTTCGTATTTGTTCAGATTATTTCGTTTTTTGTAAAAGGCTAGTCTGTAAATGTAAACATTTTTGTATAATGTAACTGTTTTTTTGGGTTTTTTTTAACACTAAAACAAAGAGAAATATTTGCAGTTTTCATTACTTATAGGTTAGTATGGTAGTATTTTACTGGTTTTTACCCACTTTAGATTGAATTGACCTAAAATGATTTTAATATCTTTGATTGTTAATATCTTCAGAGTAATTTTTGCATTTCACAAATTCATCCCATGGGCCGAACTGGACCCTTCATTGGGCCGGTTTTGGCCCCCGGGCCGCATGTTTGACACCTGTGCTGTAGACTATTGAAAAACCAATCACCATTATTGTTTGGGAGGTTTGTAACTGGTGGCTCAGTTCTTCATGTCTAAACCATGGACAGGACTGGACTGTCCCTTGGCGGACCTTAACACAGACTCATTTTGTTCAGCTTGACTTTGGTACAGACACTTGAAACTTAAAGGTGAATATCCATGACATACTTGTCATAACCAGATGAACCTATCCAATGGTTTTAATTTCCCATAAGGTTTACATTTGTCACATTCCATTACACCATAGCATCACTGAAATAACAGCTCTAACACTTCAATAACAAACTCATATTTTTGCTTCTAAATGGTGCATGAAGTTTTTAGAGGAGACTATTATTACCTGTTGGCCTGATCACAATCAAGGTGCACAAGCATATTTGCATCAGTTATTAATCAGTATTGCAAACAGATCCCCCCAAAACCATTCCCAAAATGTTTCTTTGGCCATCTTATTACTAGATTTTGCAGTCCTCCAAATTTGAAGAAAATCGGATTAAAACTGATAAAATGGCGACCCAAACATGTGCACAATTTTATTGTTAAAAGAGAGCAAAATTCATTCATTCATTCATTTTCTGAACCTGCTTTATCCTCACTAGGATCACGGGGGTCGCTTGGAGCCTATCCCAGCTACATAGGGGCGAAGGCGGGGTACACCCTGGACAAGTCGTCAGTTCATCGCAGGGTGAGAGCAAAATTATTGGACATAATGTTTTGTAACACAATAAATAATTACAACTCAATTCCTGTGTCTTTTTTATTACAAAATACACACATCACATTGCTTTTCATTTATTGATCATTTTTGTTGAACAGCTGTTTGATTATCAATTCTTATTTTCAGTATTAAGACAATCAACCATTTTGTTGTGAAAACCCTTCTTTTACAGCCCTTTAATTGTAATAATAGAATGGGAACCTGTTATTTCAGTATTATTAGGACTAAATATGCACAACTAGACAGATTTTGGTCTGCTCCCTGGCTGCAGAAAATTTGGTAACAATGTGGCAAACGGATGTTTACGTCGAACCGCATGTTTTCAATGGCGCGTTGTTCACCAAAATTCATGTAGTGTCCGTACACCAATATACTTCCATCAATAATATGGCCTATATGCCTTATAGATATATTGTTCTAACTTGTTCACTAATATTTCTTTCCTCCTGTACCAGGAAGACTTAGTTACAGATCTAACAGAGATGCGACCATGTGGTAAGCCAGATTTCCATTCCAGTCTTGTAGAGTCCGTACACCAAGTAGTGTCCGTACACCAGATTCAAAATATGTGGGTCTAATTTTATTGTTTCTGTCAATATATGGAATTTTTCAGCACGCATGCTTTGGACATGACATCTATGCAATAAACAATGCATGATTATCCTGAGTGCTGAAACATTTGTATATCTTTGTAGGCATTAAATATGGAGGCTATTAAGCTGTAGTGTCCGTATGGCCAATCATTTCTGATTTGACAGGGGTACAAGCCTGCCAAATTTTTAGTAGACACCATAATACAAAAATATTTTGGACTTTAAAAGAGAAATAATATGGCCTGTCTGATTTTTTGATAGAGCATTATTATTTTTTATCTATATGTGCACCCTTTCTGGTACCCTGGATTGTGATCAGGCCGTGTGTGTATAACTTTATAACACAACAATTAATACTATTATATACTATTCTAAAGGAATTAATCTGAAAGTTGTAGGCTAATCTTTGTTAAACTTCTGTGTAATTAAAATAAATACAGTATATGAATGCACAAGTATTGGAACACCTTAGGTTATAAAAGTAGAGTTTGGATAAAACACATTAGACTTCATAAGTTTTTATTTACAATAGGTTTGGAGAACATGCAAAGTCATTATTTACAGTATGGTTATATTTACTGTAGATTGTGACTAAGAACACAGATGCACTGAAACAAGTCAGTATATGACATATGCTGGTACCCATAAAGTGTAACTGGGACTCAGTATGCAATCATTGTACAGGATTAAGGTAATTATTGATGTGTATAAATAGGAATAAAATGAGGAATTAAAAAACAAAACAACATGATTCCAAATTCATGGACAACAGTGGATATACAATATGTAGTGTTTGTAGCTTTAAAAATGGCTGAAACGAACCAAGTCTCAATCAAATTTAGAGAATGTTAAGCCTTTTGCACTAGTATGTTAAGATTTAAATATTTCTTTGGTCAAAATCAATCTTAGAATCAAATCGAATCGAACTGAATCAAATCGAATAGAATAGATATTTATTGTCACTGTTACAGGAACAATGAAAATTTGTTTAGCAGCTCAATTCTGTTTTGGCAGCAGATTTTTAAAGCGCAAAAAAAAAAAACTGTATATAAAAATTCACACAAAAAATTGTACTGAAAATGTATACTGAAATACACTGACAATATATGAAACTAGTAACTAGAAACTTGTATAGCAATTTAGTGTTTTGTGTAGAAATTTAGGGTAGGTTGAAGGATGGGGTAAGGGGGCGGGAGATTATAAATTAAACTTCAACCTGCTCCTTTTCAAATGTTGGACTTTTTTTTACATAATCCTTTTGTTTGGTTTTAATGCAAATTCGAAACAAACAAACAAACAAACTACAGAGAAATGCTGAAAATTTACAAAAGGCCAACTCTGTAACACAGAGACAAGTATGCAACATATAAAGGATAAATACAAGGTAAAGTTAAAAACAAGACGTCTTAGTGATGAGTATTGCACTGAAGGGTGATTATTGTAAGCTTCCTGCTGTTAAATGACCTTGTGTGTTGCAAATAAACAAAAGGAACTTGAATGCCTCTTTCAAAACCAATAAAAATCCTGGTGTTTCCAAACTTTTTACGGGTAGTGTTACTGTTTTCTGTGACAAAGCAAACCCTGTAGTTCTCAATATCTTCACTATACGTTGAGAAATTAAATGTTATCAATTCTATTCCTCTAGATCAGGGGTGTCAAACATGTGTCCCGCCAAAGGTTCCAATCCGGCCCCTGGGATGAATTTGTGAAGTGTAAAAATTCCACAGTCAAGGCTATGGAACTCATTTTAGTTGTGGTTCCACATACAGACCAATATGATCTACAGTCAAATAATAACAGCAGAAGAACCGACAAAAAAGAATGACTGCAGATTTTCTTCTGGGTTTGATGTGAAACATATTACATTATGACTATAAATAATGGAAAGTTCAAATTTTTGTCTTTGTTTTAGTGCAAAAAACCCATTAAATTATGAAAATATTTACATTTACAAACTATCCTGTAACAATAAAATGTGAATAACTTGAACAAATATGAACAACCTGAAATGTCTAAAGAAAATTAAGCAGAATTTTAACAATATTCTTCCTGTTCCTCAGTGTTTAGTGTCTTTGTAGATCTGATCCATAATGCACATGTAGAAATGATAAGTGGAGGCATGATATTGTTAAAATTGCACTTATTTTTCATAAGAAATTTAACTTTTTTCAGGTTATTCATATCTTTTTTGTTTGGATAGTTTATAAAAGTAAGTATTTTCATAATTAAATAGGGTTTTTTTGCACTAAAA
Source organism: Sphaeramia orbicularis (assembly GCF_902148855.1). Taxonomy (NCBI): domain Eukaryota; kingdom Metazoa; phylum Chordata; class Actinopteri; order Kurtiformes; family Apogonidae; genus Sphaeramia; species Sphaeramia orbicularis. Next base: position 10,436,313 of record NC_043959.1, on the reverse strand, counting down.
TGAAGACAAAAATTTGGAGTTGTCATTATTTATAGGTTATTCTGTTATTTTACTGGTTTGGCCTGTAACGGACTGAGTACAAAGCCTGAACCCAAATGCAAGACCAAGAATTGAGAGCGTTTACTAACACAATCACAGGAGGAAAAACACAGCACAGAATTATTAACACGTCTGTGAAGGCGTGTGATTCAGGACTCGATGTCCGGGCTGTGAGCGGGGACAGCGGGTGGTCAGCACGGCCGAGCTGGAGAAATCCCGACAGCACCCCGACTAGGGCAAAACAGAGGACAGTCAAAAAACAGGCCAGGTCGTACACAGGAGAGCAAATCAGGTGGCAACGGGTCATGAGGAGAAGGCTTACTCATGGTTAAAGTCCAGGTGAGGGTCAAAACACAGGTAAAACGTTGGAGGCTGAGGTAGTCAGGGGAAAGGCAGAATCAGAAGTCAGATGAACAAACCAGGTCAGAACCAGACGAGCAGGCAGATGAGGAACAGGCAGAATCGGTGGTCGGAGACAAAAACGGGTCCCAACGGGCAGACAGACTGACAGGATCCAAAAACACTGGTGAGTAAGCACGAGTGTAGCAAACAAACTGGCAAAAAGACAGGGGAAGACACAGGGTTTAAATACACAAGAGGGAGGGAAGACAATCAGACACAGGTGGAACACATCAGGGTGGAGTCAGGTAATCAGACACAGGTGAAACAATCAAGGAGGGGAAGTAAAGACACCAGACATGACACATGAGGGAAACTTAACAAAATAAAACAGGAAATGACAGACAAAACAGAAAAGACAGACAAAATCCAGACAGTCTGGGAGCAGACATGACATGGCCCACTGCAGATCAAATCAGGCTGAATGTGGAACCTGAAAGAACATGAGTTTGAGAGCCCTGCTCTAGATTCATAAAAACACCATTAGACCTGTTTGGTCATACTGTCATAGTATTAATAACAATGTACAGCCTGTTCCTATGTCCTTGCAAATGTATGTTGTATTTTATGTCATTTTACATTTATGTTCTAAATTTTTCAAAGTCTAATTTATAACATAAACTTTTTATAATATATTGTGTTAGACCGTTGTGAGACCGGTTAGTTTTACTCTACTGATGATGTGCTATTTCAGTAGTAATCCCTGATATGATTCTGATAATTTACATATGTAATTTAATCTCACCATTTGTTGTGAATGTTTTGCTTGTAAGGCATACGCCTTACAGAGTTTTGTAGAGTTTTATTTACATCGCCAATGAAACGCATAATGTTTCAGTGTTTTATTTTTTCTAATTCTTAGTTTCAGTATTCTGATTTTGAAAGCAAGATTATCATCTTTGATTATTATTATTATTATTATTATTATTATTATTATTATTATTATTATTATTATTAATAATAATATTAATAATAATAATAATAACAATAATAACAACAATAATAATAATAATATATTTTATTTGTAATGCACTTTACATTTTTACCTAAAAATCTCAAAGTGCTACAGGCAATAAATACAGAGAATAAAAATAGAAAATAAGTAAGACAGATAAAAACAGTTTAAAAGTAAAAACAACAGTTTAAAAATAAAGACAATTAAAACAGGTGAAGCATGCACAGATGTTGGGAGATCATGGAAATGCTTTCCTGAATAAAAAAGTCTTAATTAATCTTAAGTGTTTTGAATGTTTGACCTCCAGATTTCTAAAGCGTTTTGGAGTGTCTGTCATGTTCAGACCTTAAATAGGGGTTTTGGAACCACAGCTAACAGCCTTTTACGTCATTTTCTTCATGTTGAATAAGAACTCAGACTACATTCATGAATGAAATAAGAACTAAATAATGAACTCAGACACCACTGATGTGTTTTTGTTTTGTCTTGTTGAATCTTTAACTTCATATTTTGATTAATTTTCATGTAGTTTTCATTTCCTCTCATTATCTTTTTTTTTTTTTTTTTAATTATTTTGATTTCTTCTTGCCTCAATTATATATGGATTTTCATACAGGTTTCAACTCATTTTCTGCTTCAGTTTTTGTTTCATTTCCATCTTTCACATACAATACAAATATTGTGTGTCTTCAACTTTCATGCAGAAAATGGCCTTTAACCTGTAAAGAAATAAGGATCTGACATTTGTCACAGTAACAACAGTATAAGGTGACATTCATGTTCCCAGCCGTGGTATGAGTAAAATCCGGCTTGAGTGAAGTGTTAGAATAAGCAGACAAATTATATAAACACACTCTATGTAATGTTGTCAGACTGTGAGTCTTGTATTGTTAGAAGAAAGCCAGTGTTTATACCATTAGGTGCATTTACAATAGGATTAGTAATCCATAGCCTTCAAACATCTTAACAGACTGATGTTTTATCTGCCTCTGGGCCATATTGACTCAGTATTTGCATTGTGTGCTGATGATTAATTATTTGCTTGTATAAACACGTGCAGTCCACAGACACCTGTCCATCGCTGGCCGCTGACAATACAGCAGATGGCTATGATTCATAATGATAGAATAAAAGCACAGTGATTTTCTGTCTCAAATAAGCAGCACGACCGGTTTGTCGACAGATTCGTTGTATGAACCTCAAGTGAGCGAGTATTTTCTCTTAATGGTTTGGGCGTAAGGCCTAATGCGTTGGGTGTAAGAGTGAATTTCTGAATAAATCCATTATCCAAAGGAACAAATGGGCTGCACTGGCTTTCATTCATGATCAAACACTGAGCAGGAGGAATCTGCAGGAGCACAGACTGCACTCCAAGTGGATTAATCTCTATTTGAAATGAAATGATGCCACCTACTGGCATTTTGAAAGACTCTTCAATTGAGGCATAACTTCTCCAAGTCCTTCAGTTTAATTACAGCAGTAAACTATTGTATTTATCACAGAAGTTATGGTTGGAGTTTGAAAAAAAAAATCAAAAGAAATAGATGCAGATGCCTTACTTTCATCTGTCATTGTTTTTTTTTTTTTTTTTTTTTTTTTTTTAACCATTATTTACACAGGCAAGCAATTAAGAACAGATTCTTATTTACAAATGCAGCCTGATGAAAGAGCAATGGCTCCTTGAGGGGTTCTGCTTCTTGAATCTGATTTAAAGTTTTTCTGAGTGTATTTAAAAAATATCTTGTGATCATATTGTGATCACTTTGTTTTGTGTGTTTGTGTCAGTGTTTGTTTGTTAGCAAGATAACTCAAAAACTTATGGACGGATTTTCATGAAATTTTCATGAAATTTTGATAGTGGCACAAGAAGGGAATGATTACATTTTGGAGTTGATGGGGGGGGGGGGCATTCTGTCTTGGCGGAGGTCTGCACTCTCCAAGTGCTTTTCTTGTTAAAAATGTGTAATCAATAGCAGCCAATTTTGTCTGAATATATAAATGCTGTTATCATCAGTCACATTACATCACTATGATGATGTAAAATTGGTATTATTAATTTAAAAGAAAATTAATATACATTATTTTAAATAGTCTAAAATATTCTAAATCTATTCTAAATATTAAGGGGGGGGGGGGGGTTGGACATGTGCAGAAGAGGGATAATGAGTACATTGGTAGAAGAATGACTATTTGCTGTTGCAACCCCAAAGGGAGCAGCCAAAAATCATAATAAATACTAAATACTTAAAAATGCTTCTTGAGGTGTGAAATGATATTGCATGGCATGGTTGGTATTAATATAAAAATTGTTCAAATGTATTTTCTGTATGTTTTTCCTCAGTATAAAAATCTGCTGTTTCAGTTCATTCACACAATAACACAGACTAAAACAGAATAAAACTTTATGGTTCAACTGTGGCAGGAATCTGTTATAAATTGAAATCAGTTGGAGGAATATCACTTTTTTTTTTGCTTTTAGAGTAAAACACAATCTTCAGACCACAGCATGACTGTACAATGTTCCTTAAATGTAAAAAAATAAGGAAGATATTGGAAACATAAAGAACAAGAAAAGCACTTGGAGATTGCAGACCTCTGCCAAAGCAGATCAGTCCCCCCCCCCCATCACCACCAAAATTTAATCATTTGTTCCTTGTGCCGGTATCATTTCCTGAAGTTTTCATCCAAATCTGGCCATAACTTTTTGAGTTATCTTGCTAACAAACAAACACACAAAGCAAAGTGATCACAATACCCCCTGGCGGCAGTAATTATCACACAAGAAATCATTGTAAGCAGGATATTTAGATATTTCAGCATCATTTTATAACTTTCCTGTTGTATTTATGTAATGCAGTAGACTGTAATGTTAACTAAGTTGATGAATGCTAAGATTTCCAAATGTACAGAATGGACTGTAAAGTATATAGTTATAATTTAGAACACTAGCGGCATTGTACCCGTGGTGCCATTGTACGATAACATGATAAGTAGAAGTTGTCGGCCACCGCTATCCATTTGTAAACTACCATTTAATCATGCATTGTGCAGGTAATAATTTGAGCCAACATGTGAGGCATGAAGGGAAGAGCATGTGTGTTTGGCCTGTCAAGCATGATTAAATTCATCCAGCGGTAGTGAACTGCAGCCTTCACATTCCGTGTGTTTCCATGACAACTTTTATTCCTGGTTTAATCTGAATAAATGTTAGAGCCTATTTAAGATGACCAAGTAAACACCTTATTCCAGTTGAAAAAGAAAAGTTCAGAATAAATTTAAACCTGATTAAAGTCACTGGTTTAATCCACTTTTGAATCCGGTCTAAATTCTTCCTGGGACATGTAAACCCTTTATTCCGTTTGGACTTTATTCCTTCCATTCTGCACATGCTCGTTGTCTTGTCCTGTCGCGATGACGCACACATTCTGTGCTGGTGGAAGAATATGCAATGCAGTATAGTTTTATCAAACCGTTCCAGAGGGCGATTCTGATGGGATCTACCAGCCTGGAAAACCCTGAAGGAAGAGTTCACCACTTGTTTTTGATTCATTCATTTGTCATGCACTAATGAGTTCGATAAGTGGGCAAATCAGTTTGCACTACAGTGCACTGATTGACTTGCTCTCGCAGCCCTTCCGTTAGCTTAGCTTTGCCTAGCTTGGCATAATCGCTTCATTCCTCTGATCAGATGTAGCCAGGCTTTCATGGGTGATTTGTAGTACTTTATCAGTGATTTTGTGAAATTCAGTTCTCCCTAATCATTACTTTAGTCCGCTGGGGTCAATATGATCACAAATTGAGGCTCAAATCATGGCCATGTGACTTACTGCAGTAATAAGATCTGGGAAATAAAAACTAATGCAAAGCTAAAACGTGAAAGCAAAGCTAATTTAGCGCATGCATCCCTTCCAACAAAAAGATTTTCCAACTTCCGTCAACACAACAGTCCCAAGATTGTATGAGTGCAGTAAGTCGCAGATCTAAAGAAATAATTAGGGAGAATTTCACAAAATCGCTTACAAAAGACAACAAATCACCTTTAAAAAACTGGTTATGTGTGACCATGGAAATGCAGTGACTAAGCTAAGCTAAGCTAACAGAAGGGCTACGAGAACAAGGCAACGTGAGCACTGCAGCGCAAACCCTTTTGCTCACTTATCTACCTCATGTAAACCTTTATTCGGGTTTAACATTTCCATGTAAACAGAAGAGATTATACTTTAGTTCTGAATTAATTTCTTCTGGAAAAATAAATCGGATTTAAAAAAACATCATGTAACCGTACCCATTGTAGCATCGTCTGCTAGCAGTAGAAATGTCATGAACAGCAGCATTACCACTTCCGAAAATGGAGTATGGTGGCAGGGATGAAGAATTCAAAGTAGAGAAAGGATAATATCTCCAAGCGTACCTCACAACATTTGAATACAGACATAAAATTGTGCTTAGTAGATAGTCAGGCAATGTTTCTATTCATTTGGCGAGTTTGGCGGCGATCAGGCCTGTGAAGGCTGAGGAAAATCCGAACAAACGCCCTCCTGTGCTGCAACATCGATTGATCGGACACAGAATGTGCATTATATAGTAGGATGGTCTGATATCATTCCAGATTTTTAGTATGAAGTGAAATGATAGTGATTTGTTGATTTACTACATTTATGTGACTTAAACACAGCAGTATGATTTTGGAAGTTCACATTCTGAACATAAAATTGATGAAAAAGGCCACTGTGAATATGGTCTATCAGTACATATGGCATTTTTAGACATTCATTTGGTTTTCTTGGAAATGAAGGAAGTTACTGGTCTGAAAAAAATGATGCACAAGCTGCTTAATAATATCTACCAATATGATCCAGAAAATGATCCAGAACTGGAAACATATTCATGTCACTTCTAAATCAGTCATATTTGATGTTTATTCCTGACCCCAGATTTTAATATAGTAATGTCAAGGTTGCTTATTACTCTCATTGTTCATTCCTCTATCATATCAGACCTGCTCATACTCATTCTGATATCGAAACTAACATTATTTACGCTGAAATCTCTTCACAACTAATGATGAGAGAAATCCACTTTACAGCATGTGTCTGTTTCTTATGTTTCACAGAACAGTAGCATGATTCTACATAGTGGGCATTACTGTGTGTGTGTGTGTGTGTGTGGGGTGGGGGTGGGAGGGGGTCTGTGCCATCTCTGATTTTCCATTTTCATATTTTGACTTTTCTTTAAGGTAGGAACACACTTTACATGTCCAGACCTGTAATAGGACCAGACTACATTTCATAACTTGTTGACAGTCAGTTTGACACAGGTTCATTCATGTCATGTACACAGTTTTGTGAAGTCACAAATATTTTCTGAATCTGATGTTGCAGCGTGTACCAGAAAGGTAAGAGAAAGTTCACATACAGAAATATTCTTTCACAGGGCCCGTTGTTTTTACATGCATCATCAAGGTAGTATAGTACCGCTGCCGTTAAAAGTGATATTTATTATATAGACAAGTTTAAACATTCAACATGTAATTCTAGATGTTGAACAAGTAGAATAATAGGGGCTTCACCATGTGTTGTATGAGGCATGAAAACACTAAACAGACGGATTTAACATGTGGGAATGTTCTACCAATGGCAAAAAAGAGATACCTGATGTGACTGGGTGAGATGGATAAAATATTATGACATTTACATTTTGGTTACTAGATCTGCAGTCCAAGAGAACAGAGTGGAAAAGTTCACAATAATAACAATTAATGTCAGATCTACCAAAACCTTCATTCATATGTTAACTGTTGTAGGACAGTTTGGTCGGTTACCTGTTGAATGTTTTATATTCCTTGCAGATCAAGCAAATAATCACTGATTACTATTTTAACAAATGCCAACACTTTAACAGGTAAAAACAGAACACAGAGGAGAAACTATTTTAAGACACTCATTTTCTAAGATATACATATTTAACACAAGCCCAACATGTACTGCTGTAAGGAGAATGGCTTTGTCTACTTGTGAGAAAAGCAAAAACTTTGCTAAAATTTTCATGTGATGCCATGTGATTTTCACAGTGATGTTTGAGTTTAACTGTGCAGTTTGACACTGTCAAACCTGATGTCTGGTTTTTCTGACATTTATTAACTAATTAAGTTTAACTCTATTCATTAAAGATGTAATCATTTAATTTTTCTATGAGCAGGATTTGTCACATCTCAAACATTTTGGCTGCTTCAAATAAGCAACTTTTACAGGTGAGATATGGAAAATTCAAACACTGAAAACAGAGTAGAGTAGCAAACATCTAGTGTCCAACAAGTCATCTCTAAACATGAACCACACAAACTGCACATTCAGAGATTTTTACATCAAAGGATTAGAGGAGATATAGCCTAGTTTAAATAATTTTAATTGGGTTTTTGCTATAGAAAATCACATACAATCCAAAGTATTATTTAATGACAATTATTTTATGGTCTTATGACATAACTAGAATCTCAGAGACATTTTAACCCTTTCACGCATGAATAATGAGAACCTTAGTCAACATTTTTTTCTTGAGGGATTTTATTCCTCTTTAAGCATGTAAAAAAAAAATACAATTGAGATTTTTTTTAATGAACCTATTTTTCACGGAGTTACAAAAATGTCCACTCAGATCGACACCATTTGTTTAATTTTTGCAGCAAAGAAACTTGTATTTAAAACACATCATCAGAAAGTGATATACTGTGTGAAAATTATGTAATAAAAACATTTTTAATGCTGCTCATCTGATGTTTTGTCACATTTTAACATACTCTGATACTGGTTATTACTCACTTCATGGAGATAATATGCAAAAAAACAACTTTTTGTTTCAGAAAACTGTTAATTACCATCTAATAACAATTAGTAATTGATTTACACTAAAACATGTTACTGCAAATCAGGTTTATCAAGAACAGAAAAGTTACAGTAATGGTATGGATTGCAGTGTATGGTGTGGTGCATAAGTGTCCACTGTGTTGGCTGATATGGAACTAAAACAACAAAACCCATGAATATACAAGAGAACAGCTGGAGAATAGCTGTCCACTGGAGTGACCAGTATGCATAAAAGGGTTAAAAATCAGTGTTGAACTCACTTATCTTATGTCAGTTCAGCTCTGATTCTATTCTAGTGGCTTAGTGGCTAGTTTTTAATATCTTGACTTGGAAATAACATTTTAATTTAAAATCTGAATCCAAGATGGTCCATTTAGGCTCATTCGTTTTCTCTAAATAGTTCATGTGTAGCTTCAGTTGCCTATTCTATTCTATTCTATTCTATTCTATTCTATTCTATTCTATTCTATTCTCTGATTCTGTAACATATTCCACATCGTTCTGCAGCTGTTTTTATTTATTTATTACATTTTTTCCTCATTAAACGTTTTGTGGTTCTGAACGCACCCCTTTCGCTGTATGCGCGTTCACGCAGCGCTCTGCTCGTCCCAGTCATGTGACAGCACCTCACCACGCCTGCGCAAAAAAATACAAGATGGCGGAGAGTGCGGAACTGAAGGTAAGGCGCAGCCTGAAATCATTAGAAATTTACTCGGTTGCCGAGCGTTTGATTGTCAGGGCACACGGGGCTTCAGTGATTTAAGCCTTCTGGTGCTGAGATGTTGTCAGATTTGATGTTTATCGCTCAAACACAGCAGGAACTTTATTGAAAGCGCGAGCGCCAAAGCTTGCACGAGCATGTTTATGTTGATATTGAGCCGCCGCTGCTTTGGCTGGACGGTCCGTTTTCTCAGTTCAGCGGCTCCTGATAAGGCGGTATTCACTGAAAAACAGCCTACGGGGGGGTTTATCCTATAGGCGGCTGCCTACGTTGGAGCATGAGAAGTGTGCGTGTATGGGGTTTGTTGGAGGATCATTTCAGCAGAAAATACGTTAGCGGACGACTGTTGAATCGCGCCGACAGCGTCCAGACAGAGCGGCAGATGACAGCAGTGTGTGTGTGTGTGTGTGTGTGTGTGTGTGTGTGTGTGTGTGTGTGTGTTTGTGTTTCATATGGAAACACTCACACACATGGATGCACTGTTTATGGTTTAGAAAGCTGTTGTTCAGTCACCTTATCGTGTCCCAGCAGAGGCTCATGCAGTAACAGTCATGTTCCTGTGACTCTACCTGTTGATACACGCTTCATAATAAAACCCGCTGTGTCTGAAGCTGATCACAGATCGATACCAGCGGCTCGTGCAGACCAACGCGTCCGTTTGTTGAACCGGGATGTGGGCTGGGAAATCACGCGATATTTACTGTTATAGATTGGTATTAGGGATGTAACCAAATGAAAATTTCATATCACGGTTATTGTGACCAAAATGATCACGGTTATCATTATTATCACGGTATTCATTTTATTTTTTTCATTTATTTATTTGTATCAGTCATGTAATAGTTACAGTCCGTAGAGTATGATAAACGTTAAAAATAATAATAAAAAGGGTTATAAATATAAAAACAATACGCATGCACACACCCTATCTTCAGTAACAACTATAAAGATGCTGGTGCCGGTATTTAACAAGTGTAGAATCAGCATAAAAGTCAGAGTTAACAATTGTAAAAATCACAACATTTCTAGAGTGACTTAAATGCAGTATAAAATTTAAAATTGCTTTCCGTAACATCTCATAATAAGAGCGAACATTATTAAATTATTGAATTTCCCCCCGGGGATCAATAAAATATCTATCTATCTATCTATCTATCTATCTATCTATCTATCTATCTATCTATCTATCTATCTATCTATCTATCTATCTATCTATCGAAAACAGAACATACCACTAGCACTACAGCTAACGATACAAACCATGTATAATACGGAATGCATTGTTAAAAGCAACTCTGAGTGAGCAGTACAACGTTTAAAATTAACCCATAAGTAACAGAGATAAATATTCGAGCAAAAAGATACGAACAATTTATTCTTAACAGTAGTGGAACAAAAATAAAACCTGCAAGAGATAAAATTACTCCTGCCATAAAAACTCCTAACCTTAGTTTGAATGTCATTATCATCACTAAGCCAAAGCCACAATTTCAACTATTGACATTGTGCTCAAAATGTTCAAAAAGTATTAATACACACACTGAAATAATTTAACCAAGTTGTATTTAAAAATAAATAAAATAATAGGTACAATGTGCCTTCTGTTGGCAGAAACATTCAAATATTAACCCTTAGTGGTCTGAGCCTATTTTGTCTGTTTTTCAGTCCATTTGATTTTGCTTTTATATACTATATAAACAAATGTTTACTATACCCATGTTTGGGATCTTTTTTTTTTCAGCGCAACTTCATCTATATCATCTGCCTATTATTTTATCAGTTTAACCTACTATAAAAACATAAAGGGACAAAAAACACAAAATAATATAAAATTTGATTTGAAAAATGTATATAATTTATTGCATAAATAACACAAAGATGCTTAATGAACCTTTTCAAAGACTTTAAAAGTGAATATTGGTTCCAAATATTAGGTATGTAAAATTAAAATTGTATTAAATTAAAACTGTGCTCAAATATTTGACATAAAAGCAGATCTTTACATAGGCGTTTTTTCCCCTAAAAGTGCGGTAGTCAAACATGGTTATCATGATAATTAGAATTTAAACGATAATACTAACCATCTGCAATTTTACCACGGTACTGATAATTGTTACATCCCTAATTGGTATATCGTAACAATTAGATTTAGAGCGACATACATTTTAAGGGTTTATGTTAAACCCTTCCAAATGTTTCATTGTGTTGTTGTATTGTTTTATTGTATTTTTCTCATGTATATTTGATCATTATTGTATTCTTCAATATACTACCTCCTCTGAAAGTTGAAAACCACAAATAACTGTAAATCTTCTACGTGTTTTTAGTGTTGAAGAAGAAACTACTCAGGTTCAAACAATTGCCTTTGGCTTGGTTTGATTCAGTCCAAATAAAGGAAGTCACTAATTCAGAGACTACTGCTCTGGTTTCATCTTGATAGGATGTATTGTTATGTTTCTGTCTTGTTCCCTCTTTTCTCATTTTTGTCTCGTTGTGTTGTTTTGCTGCTTCTTTCCCATAATTTTATCTTGTTGTATCTTTTATAAGTAATTAGAAACTACAAATGTCTCGTTACTTTTACATTCACTAAGTTAGAACCAAAAAAATCAGCCTTTAATCCACATTCACTGATATGAAAATCTTTATAATGATAGCAAATCCTTAACCCACCCTCTCTGTCCTCAGACCTCTGTTTGTTTGGTTGTGAAGCTGAAAATGTGTTTTAATTCAAGTTTAAAAGCAGAGCAGGAGCCCATCTAGCAGTTATTGATCTAAGCCTTATGCTATTTTTAGCCCTCTGCCCACAATGTTTCCTGGATCTTTGGATCTATAGAAGCTTCTTTGTGCCAGCTTAGCTCATGGACAGACTAAACAGGCTTTCATTTAAACACGATGAGATTGTGTCTGTTACTGGCCACACAGATGTGACTTTATACTTTTAAGTGTCACAAAACAGATGTGGTGGCCATGAACCTTTCTTAATCATAAAGGTCTGCATATTTTTCAGGTTTGACTCCAAATTTCATTACCTGTTGAAGGTCATGAATGTCAGTACCCAGAGCAAATTCAACTTTTATTGACTGTCACTAATGATACTTGACTTGAGTGTCTAAGAATGTTATCATGGCAAACATTGTCATAACAGACAATGTTGGTAATTGTCACAGTGAGTGTCAAATTAATGTAATGGGTGTTATTTCAAGATTAAAATCAGGATGCACCAATGCAACTTTTTTATGTCTGATACAGTTAGCAGTTCCCAGGTTTTGGGTTTGGCTGACACTGGACTTAATAGAATAACCTATGGAGGTATAGCTGCTGTTCTCTGGTTTAACTGTTTGGTCAGTACCAGACTGTTGGTACAGGTGCATCTGTAATTTAAACACACATTCTGCAAATGTGATGTGAAGCCCAAAGTTATTTATGAAACCCTGGAAAGAAACGACAGGTCCAACAGTTTGATTGATTTAGATTTTATTTGGTTATAGTGATATTACAGTGATTGTATTTGACTACTGAGGTCCTGGGTTTGATTCCAACACCAGTCTAAGGGGTGGGACCTTTTTGTGTGGAGTTTGCATGTTCTCCCAGTGTCTGCGTGGGTTCTCTCCGGGTACTCCAGCTTCCTCCTACCATCCAAAGACATGCACTAATTGGTTAATTGATCAACCTAAATTAGAGCCCAACCAATATGGGATTTTTGGGGCCGATGCTGATACTGATATTGGGGGCTAAAAAAGCTGATATCCAATATATTGGCCGATATCCGATATTGGCCGATAACCGATATATGAAATAAGAACACTGATCTACACAGGATATGATAATCTTACATTAGATAATTGTGAACAGGTGGATTAATAGTTGCATAAATCTTTGTTTATCCCACAAAGATAATTTACACAACTTTCAAATGCAAGCTACGCAGTCGCAAAAATAATTAGAGCAAAAAATATTACTTACCACAAAATTATATTTTCCCTCACAAATTCGGATGTGTCTGCCTCATGGCACTACAACTGCCCATATGGACTAAGGACTAAACTGAGCATGTGCAGAGTGACTTAGGTGAGTCCTAAGTTGTTCCTGATTGGAGCAATTGCAACGGTTACAACTGACCTGAGTTACAACTGACCCGTGCCCGGGCCTGTCTGCAGAATGAAATTTCGAGGTAGACAGGAACTGCACGGACATGGGTGTGTGTGTGGGGGGTGAATATGTGTTAAGACGGGGGGGGTCCGGTAGTGGTATGTAATTTTCGCCGGGGGGGGGGGGGCAAAAAATCTATCCTTGTTGGAGCGTGCGAGCGGGGGGTGTAGCTCCTTGATTGTTTGATTGTGTGTGTAGGGGGGGTGATAGCGTCATTGTCCGAGCAGGAGTGAAAGTGAAACTAACTCGCTTTACTGTTCCTCTAACTCTCCGGGCAGCACACACACAGGAGCAGCGAGCGACAGAATCTCCATGCAGCAAAAAAGTTAATACATCGGCTACATATTGGCCGATGTTGATTAATCGGTGATACGCTATAATTGGTCTGGCTCTAATCTAAATTGCCCATAGTGTGATTGTGAGAGTGATTGGTTGTTTGTCTCTATTTGTCAGTCCTGTGATGAACTGGCGACTCACCCAGGGTGAACCCTGCCTTCACCCGTAAATAGCTGGGATTGGCTCCCGCGACCCCCGTGACCCTAGTGAGGATAAAGCAGGTTCAGAAAATGAATGAACGTATTTGACTATGATCATAACAGTATTTTTCTTTAACAAACATGCAGGCTGTAGATTTTGACAGAACACACAGTCTGGCTCATAGGATGTATTTGCCAGAGTAGATGTAACTGTGTTAGCCGTGCTGTGCCAGGATTGTCATTCTCCTTCCTTCCTCTATCTGTGTAATACCGTTTGAAACTCCCCTTCACTTTGTGGAAGAACAGAAACCCCCTAGCTGCAACCACAAGCTGAAAATGGTAAGGTTTGACAAAAGCACTCATCTCTTTATGTGTTATTTTCTTTTGTAGTAATGTAGTCATTTTAATAATGGCATATACCTCCTTATGTGCAGATATTCCACTTAAATAACTTGTCTCTCAACACTGTTTTGCAATCACACTGTCACTGTGTTGTGCTCAGTGATGCTCAAAATGTGGTTGGACAAATTGTGGACAGATCTGCCTATCAGAGACTAAGTACACAGCATGAAAAAAGTGAAAAAAACCCCTAAGCTCATTGATCAGGTACATGATTTTTTAATGTAATCTTTCACTTTTTATATGTCATATAATAGAATATTCATACAGGGTTTCTTTGGGTCATTAAAAAGCATTAAAAGTCATTAAGTAGAATTTGTGAAATTGTAGGCCTTAAATGGCATTAAAAAGCATTAAATTCGATGTCCAGAGGCATTAAAAAATTAAATACACTTAATGAAAAAAAGCCTTGTTTTTCACAATTTATTTGGATTATATAAGCATTTAAGAATTTCGATCTCAAGTACAGTCTGATGATTGACGGGCTGAATCCTTTAACTGTCTATTGTTTATGGCCGATACACAGAACACCGGATGTTTGGAATGCAGCGTGCTGTGAGCGTGCTCATGCTGTGGCGAAACAGCGGAGGAAATATTAGCAAATGTCGGAAAAATTGGAAAATGCAGGTTTCAGTGGAAGTGAATGGAGGAGGAACTATTCAGAACCTGTTGAAAGCCTGTTGATGGTAAACCGCCCTAAAACTATCTGCAGGTGGACATGGGCATTAAATTAGTTTAACGTAGCATTAAAAAGGGCATTAAAAAGCATTCAATTAGATTTTCTGATACCTGCAGAAACCCTGTCATAGTAAAAGTATGATTAAAGTTGAAAATATCTGAACAACTGAACAAAACCATTCTTGAGAGCAAAATGTGGCAGTGACTTATTTTCACTGATGGTTAATATGTTAATTTTTTTTTGTGATTGATCAATTAGTTGTGTGTTCTATAAAAAGACAGAAAGGAGTGGTGAATGTGAGGATCAATACATTTTAAGAAGCTGGAATACTCAAATTGATTAATAGATTATAAAAATAGCTGGTGATGAATTTAAAGTCAAATAGCTTCTACCTCTGTACTGTGAATAAACATTTAAGTGCTGTATCCAGCTCATCATGCTGTGGAAAACCCTGTACTAGTAATAATCCTGCAGCTTAAACATTCGCACAAACTGGTTTTAGGTTTCTAAAGTAGGACAAGGGCATTTTCTAAGACTATAAGCTTGGGAGCTTTCAGGCGGCAGTCGAAACCTCTGATTGTGTTGATGGATGACATTTCGTTTGGTGGAAGCAGAAATAGTTTTTCAGAGTCAAAAGTGATGTGATGTAGTTTAACTGTGATACATTATTCAGCTCCAAAGTGCACAGTGTCACATTTTTGTGTGGTGATCTCTGGTGTCATATTATACTCTTAAAGCCCTATTACTGATGCAGGGATTACCATGAATGAAAACAATATGTTCCAGCATAAAAGTATTTATAATGATCTCTCTCCTCCATTATGGGAAGACCCTCAATGTAAATTATTAAATGAACACCAGTAACTCTGGTACATCATCGTATTGAAATGTTGTTTCCCATCTGAAATTAATTTCCAGCTTTTTCAGTGAATTACTCTTTCCCTTCTGTGTCCAAGTTTTATATTCTGCTGAAACGCTGTTGTAAGTGTCAGGAGGCTAAAGTGGGTTGTACAACAAATAATATTCTTACTCTGAACGTACAAATATATATTGAGATAAAAGAAGTTGCAGGATACTGATGACATTTTGGATACTGGAATAGGAACTATATTTTAATGTAATGTAGTGCAACGCACTACAAGTGCAGTAACACTGCCACTGTCCTTATTCATATTTTAAAACACTAGAAGTTCTATCCATCTACAAAAAGCCTCAAAAGCCAGAAGTTAAGATGAAGGTACAGAGAATTGTTGCTAGTGAAAACATTCACTATCTTTTCTTGTTGCATTGATCTGAACTGGCAGCTTTTCAAAATATTGTGCTTTGCAAATAGTTGCAAGTTGTTAGCTCATCTGATTGGGAGTCATATGTCTGAAATCAGCGTAAGATGTTTCTAAACTTCCACTACAGCACTCAGCAAATAATACGTAAAGTTGGATTGTATGAACAAGCTGAAAGCATCAATAAATCAAAATTGTGATTTTTCCTACAGACTACTTCCTGTCAGTCAGAATAAGTACCATCTGAATCACTAACATCCCCTATCAAAAATAAAGAGTGGCCTGCTATCATCTAGTTTCAGACTGAGTATCATTATAATCATATAATTAAGAGCACACACCAAACCTGAACTACTGTCACATGTTTGTGTGAGAGTGTAAGTGGTGCAAACCAGTCACTGACTGGTCTTTTCCTATATGTTCCATATTATTGACCTGTTTGCCTTGATAAATAAAAGTTTAAATTCAAAGTGGGGTGTTAAAATTCAACCTTTAATCCGCTTGTTTTTATTGAAATTTAGTAAAACAACTGGATGTGTAAACTATATGCGGTAATGACAAAAATGTACATTAATTCAATTAATGTGACTTTTTGTATGCAGTGAAAGGTGCTTACTGATCAAAATCTGGATGAGTACTCTGTTGCTGTCATATACAAGTCACATGATGCACTGAAAATATTCTGGTAAGTGGTGACTGTATTCAGTACAGATCCAATACACTCACAAAGGTCTAGACATACAGGACTGCTCAAGTTGTTACTGCTTCACCAATGTGTTAATAAGGATAGACATGGTAAATGCATGAATAAATAGCCAGCCGTTCATTATAGCGACATAAACCCTGACAGGATGATGCAGGATCCTGATGTGAGACAGAGGACAAGAGAACTGAGCAACTTAACAGCAAAACGTGTCAACAGTTTAGCTAATGGCTGCAGCTGTTTGAGACAGACACTGGGTCTTCCTAACAATGCAGACTCGGACGCCATGTTACTGTCCACACTCATAAATAACATACAGTTACTTCAGCCACTTCCATTGGCTGAGGTGCAATTCATCAACTCCAAATTCTTCTGTTTTTTAAAGTCTATTGTCATGACTTTACAGTGGGTGGAAACATGGGAGGTTATATGAACTCCTGCAGGTTAAAGTAGATGAACTGAATACTTCTAGTGCTGATGGACTCTAAACAGTCACTGTCAACAGACTGACAATACACTCAGTAGCGTAATAAACTCATAGTAGATGTTAAAGGGTTAAGGTTATTCACATTTTTAACAAATAATGCACATTGACAACCCTTGCAAGGGCTACTTTCTTATTATTGTCATTTGTTCAGCCATAATTCTCCAAACTACAATAGCTATTTTCATTGAAACTTTTGATGAATGTGTAGAGACTGTTGTGGTGGCTAAATGTGTGTTTTAACCCGGCAGAGAGTCAAAAAGGGTTGGAATGCTGAATTAGGGCTGAGTGATAAAACGATAACGATGTATATCGCAATTTAACTTTTCCTCAATAGAAATTTGAGACGTGGTCGATACAATTTCCGTAGAATTCATTTGTCCATGTTTTGACAGACATAAGAACAGCCAATCATAATTGCACCGAACCAATCAGGCTAGAGCTACAACAAGTTAGGTTGATGCACACAGCTCAGGCTTAAGAGCAGCCGCAGCACACACACTAATGTTTGAGCTGCTGCGGGAGGCAAGGAGTGTTCCCTCGGAAGAAAATGTGACCGAGAACTCGGGCAACCGGGTTACTGAGAAGTAGGGTGTGGCATAGATGCCTGGAGTCGGATGTTCAAAGCATGTTAAGTTTCCTTTTCGGTTTACACCAGTTATGGCAGTTACAGAATGCACCCCCATGTATATACCCTGGTATTGTGTGGTGAAGATGGTCTATTTTGTTTGTGTTCTCTTTTAAGACTTGAAAGCTTTTGTCTGCTGGTCAGACTTTTAGTTAGTTTTAAATATATGTACCTGTTTTATTTATCCAAAACAGCTGTATTGTTCTTCAGCACATCTGTCATGTTCAACATCTGACAGAAAATAAATCATATTTAAATCAAAAATAACCTTCTCATGTCTTTGCAACTAACTTATGAAAAACGAGAAATTTAAGCTTGACAAAAATAGTGATTTGATTTGAGTCGTGATTAGGGATGCAACGATATGAAAATTTCATATCATGGTTATTGTGACTAAAGTGATCACGGTTATCATTATTATCGCGGTATTGCTGAAATGTGCTCAAAATGTTCAAAAAGTACTAATACACACAATGAAATAATTTACCCACATTGTATTTTGAAAAAAAAAAAAAAATAGGCACAATGTACTTTCTTTTGGCAGAAACATTCAAATATTAACATGTAAACATCAAACATACAAATGTGCATTAAAGATGGAACCTTATGCACATTGTTTGACCATTTTCAAGTTTGAGTTGTTTTAGTTTCTTTTTCATAGATAGATAGAAAGTCTCTCTCTCTCTGTGTGCTTGGACCGGGTCTCTCTCTCTCCCTCTCTCTCTCTCTTTGTCTTTCAAAGTGCGGTAATCAAACATGGTTATCATGATAATTAGAATTTAAATGGTAATACTAACTATTGGGAATTTTACCACGGTTTATCGTTATACTGGTAATCGTTACATCCCTAGCCATGATACATATCCATGTCGTCTGATATGAAAACAGTTATTGTGATATGCTTTTTTTCTCATATCGCCCAGCCTTATGCTGAATTAAAAATGTGCATTGCTGCACATTCTGTCTGTGGTTTCCAGGGCCTTGTGCTATTATAAGGTGTGAGTTTTGTGCTTGAATTCAACATGCGGTGATCTCCGACAGAACCTATGCATTTGCAGAAACCTCAGATGTTTCCAGCTGCCACACATGTCCTGTTGTATCACATTTTACTTCCGAGGCGTCGTCATCCACCACAGTTCTTCTTTGAACTGTCTTGTCTCTTCTCCTGAGGTGCTGCAGCAGCAACCTGGCAATACAAATAAGCGTCTGTGCGCTGGCGGCTTATAGGTGGAGACAGTCTATTTGTAGAGCTTGTGGCTAGGTTAATCCCTAATGATACAGGCCCTCTCTCTGCTTCCCTACATCTCTTCAGTACCTGCCTATTTCTCTTATTGTCATTGTCATTACTGTTCCAGTGAATTTTTAGTTTGAGGAACATTAGACATCCACACGAATATCAGTCTAAGGAGTATTTAGAGCTTACATTCAGATGCAAATATTGGTACATGCTAGTCTTCAACTAGGGATGTAACGATATGAAAATTTCATATCACGGTTATTGTGATCAAAATTATCACGGTTATCATTATTATCGCGGTATTGTTAAAATTGTGCTCAAAATGTTCAAAAAGTACTGATACACACACTGAAATAATTTAACCAAGTTGTATTTAAAAAAAAAAACAAAAATAAAATAATAGGCACAATGTACCTTCTGTTGCAGAAACATTCAAATATTAACCCTTAGTGGTCTGAGTCTATTTTGTCCATTTTTCAGTCCTTTTGATTTTGCCTTTATATACTATATAAACAAATGTTTACTATACCCATGTTTGGGATCTTTTTTTCAGCACAACTTCACCTATCTCATCAGCCTATTATTTTTTTCACTTTAACCTACTATATCAACATAAAGGGACAAAAAACACAAAAAAATGTATAAAATCCGATTTGAAAAATGTATATAATTTATCGCATAAATAACACACAGATGCTTAACGAACCTTTTCAAAGACTTTAAAAGTGAATATTGGTTCCAAATATTTGGTATATAAAATCAAAATTGTAATACATTAAAACTATACTCAAATATTTGACATAAAAGCAGATCTTTACATTGGGTTTTTTCCCCTAAAAGTGCAGTAATCAAACATGTTTAAATTCTAATTATCATGATAATACTAACCGTCTGCCATTTTACCGCGGGTTATTATACCGGTAATCGTAACATCCCTATCTTCAACCACCAGATTCTGTGGTGTTTTATAGCATCATCTTAGACACAAAAAACAACTACTGTCGAGCTGCAAAAGTCTGAGAGGGTGACAGGTTGATTTATATTTGATCAGTGGCAGAGCACAGCAGAATTTATAATGCAGACAGAGTGGAGGATGTTTCTGAACAAGCTGTGGTAGAGCTGGTCATTGACCTCAGCATGTAATTAAAGACATCAGTTTACCTGTGAAAGACGGCTGCACATGTTTTCATCAGTCTATATCAGTTATTACCATCATAAACCCTGATAATATGTCTTTAGGGTTCATTTAAAATGTTAAAAATCTTTCAGTTTTTTATTGTTTTATTTAATTTTCCACATGTAGATTATAGATTTGTGTACATTGGTCATCTTCTAACCATAAAGATGAGTTTAATACTTCATATAAAAAAAAACTCAGATTATGCTCGAGAAACAAGACGAACAATAATTTCTGAAATCAGACTAGGTATGTGCATGTCTTGGTTCATCTCTTAGAGCATTTTCTTTCTATCTGTTGTCTCATTTTCATCTTTTTTAAATTTCTTTTTTGTCGTGTTTTTTTTTTTTTTTTGGTCTAATTTTTGTTTTCATTTTGTCTTCTTTTTGTTATGTTTCCATTTTACAAATAAGCCATTATTTACCTTGTTTTTTTGTTTTTTTTTTAAGAGAACTCAGATTTTGCTAATTTTCTTTACTTGGATTTAATGCTGTGAAAGCCATTTTATCTTTTATGTAATTTTCAGTTTGTTGTGTGTGTTAAGTCATTTAAAACCACTATTAATTTTCAAGACTAAGACTTAAAACAGCAAAGAAATAATGATATGACATTTAGGCTTTCGTGACTGATATGGACTTTTTTTTTTAAATCATGATATTATTCTTGCCCATATTGTTCAGCCCTGTTTGTCAGTCAAAGTTGCTGTGGTGGGGGTTCCTCACCCATGAAAATGTAATATTATTTGGCTAAATCTCATTTGTTCTAGTTTGTTTTTTGGTGGGGGGGTCAAAGGCTAAGGTGCAATTTTAGGTCGGTCATTTTTCATTTTGGAGTTAGATGCTTGGTTGTGAGGTCTGGAGGTCCTTTCACAAGAAAAACTACATAATAATTTAGAATCGCTTTAGATCACTTTTACTGCCAGACATTTGTAAAACATGGAAAACTAGAAAAGCACGCAGACATCCACCAAGGGAGATAAGTACCCCCCCGATCACCACCAAAATTTAATCATTTATTCCGTGTGCCAGTATCAACATTTCCTGAAATTTTCATCCAAATCCGTCCATAAGTTTTTGAGTTATCTTGCACATGGACAGACAGACAGACAGACAGACAGACAAACCAACGCCGGCAAAAACATAACCTCCTTGCCGGAGGTAATGAATCCAGAACATCCAAAAAGACTCAAAGGGTGGTCCACAGACTGAAGCTGTGCTTGCGCTAGGAAAATGAAAGGTACAGCCACTGTGGCTACATTAGTAGAAATGAGTGTAGCCACAAAAAGCCACAGCCAGTCTGGGTCCCTGCAGTGGTGTGCGTAGTGGATTGTGGCGACGAGCATAGCTCCCCCGGGAAATTTTGGGAAAAATGAAGTCTTTTTCCTGCATTCTGGTGCATTTTGAGCTTAAAAATATGTTCAATCTGGCTTCAGTTTCATACAAAAAAAAATCATGAAAAATTAACTCAAGTCAACATTTTCATCTAAATCATTTTTATTTCTAATCTAATGTATAACAAAACAATAAATGATAGACTTCTAGATACAATTATTCTGACCACTGATGTTCATGAGATTTAATATGAGATTCAATACAAAATAAATTTACCAGTGAGACATAATTTATCATAGAGGTAATTAAATATGGACAGATATGGACTCTTGAAATTATTTTATTTAGACTAGAAAGTACTCCTGCCCAGACTAGAATGTACATGGACTGATTACTAATTTAAACTTAGATATCTCAGATAATTAACTTCTTTTCAACTATTTGACAATGGACAGATCCACAGGCTGTCTTTAGTCTGACATTTAAGACGTTAAGTCAGTCGTTTTAATTCAGTCTTTTGTATACTTGTTGTATCTCAAGCCACACAAAGGCTGCAAGTCTGAATTAAACAAACACCCTACACATTAAATGGCAGAAAAAGAAATCACACATTTAAACCATTTAAAATTCAAAATCATGTATTGAACAATGATTGCAAAAAAACAAACCAATTCAAACACACAGTTGCCCCCCCCCCCCCCTCAAAAAAAAAAAAAAAAAGTCCAAACTCAACAAAATCCACCAGCCAAACAAAATCAAACACAACATCTCCACTTTAGGCTTTGGTTCAGTTTTTTTTTAGAAGAAAAAGAAAAAAAAAAAACAGTTCAGTTTATTTTAACAAAAAATCCACTCCGGGTTTTCCACAGTTTCTCGGTATAAAAAAAAACAAAAAACAAAAAAAAAAAACGATTCAGTTTATCCACTAAATATAAGAAAAAAACAAGTGCACAGTTCAAATTCAGGGCTTTAGAGAAAGCAGAAAAAAAAAGATTTTACTCATGCCCTGTTTTCACTTCTCTGTCAGTCAGTCCGTCAGTCAGTTAGTCAATCCAGTCCAGTCAGTATGAAATCCGGTCCGGGTTTTGGCTGCTGGAGTACTGGTATGATGAGACGACCGGCTTCTGATCCAGATGAATGAGTGGATGGGATGAACCAGCGGGAGAATGGAATGAAGATGAATGCGGTATGTGCGAGTGAGCTAGCAAAATGCATGTTGTAACGGGGTTAAACTGCCGTAATGTGTTTTGTCTATGAGTGGTGGCTCCGACGCTTCCTACACTCTTGTGCCGTGCCGACTTTGTTCGACCATGGAATGCGGATGTGGGGGGTATTTAAAAACTGCCGCCAACTGTGGGCGAATCAGGTGACAATGACGTGGCGACGATTTCCGGGATGGATACGGTAGCTATCAGGTATGCTTCGGGGGTGTGCGTGTGTATGCTTGGGGCAGCTTAACCAAGTTGTCACAAGAATTAAGTTGGTTGATTTTACTAAAAAATACCCTCGCCATTGTGGCTACACGGGTTGAAAACAACTTCGCCAACCAGGAAAATGCATCGCCAATGGCGATGTGGCGATAGGCTAGTGCAAGCCTAGTGAAGTGTACTGTGGACCCTCTGTAGGCAGTAGCTCTGGTAAGAGTAAATTTGGTTCATTTGGATGCTTTCCAAAATGATTTTACTTGAATTTGAACACATAAGGAACAATGATTAATAATGAATGGACAATATTGTGGTATTGAAGTATTTGTTAAAAAAACATGCACTGGCTGCAATCAAGCAGTTTATGAAATTAGCATGAAATAATACGGTCACTTATATTTTATCACTCAGCCTTAGATGACCAGTGTATTCTGTGTTCAAATCAGAAATGGAGTTCTGTCATTGTCCTTTTTTTCTGTCAGTTATTGACTTCTGTAAGTCCTCTGTGAGATGCAGCTTCTCTTAATTCATGTGGTGATTTTGTTGCTACAGTCCTGTTGCTGAGGAAACCTGTCACGTTTGAGGTGGAAATGGGTAGGTAGCAGTTTGTTTGCGCAGTTGTGCCTTTCCAACTGGAAGAGACCGTCGTTTCACTGGACTAACCATCCTCCTGGCAGATTTATGACATTTTTAAATGTTGGGGATTCTTGGTTGCAAATCAAGAAGGACGAAGCAAAAAATCATCCAGTGAAATGCCTGTCATCATAGAATAGTCATTCTTGTGTGTATGTAGCTCATAAATCTCTCACACAGCTTTGTGCAAGTAGTTTTGCAGAGCTTATTAGGCTGTCACTTTTGTAATTTGTGACTCATAATTCACTTTCTGTGATTTGCAGCGATGTGGCCTTTCTGGTGAACATGCGTCGAGATTAGCTTCTGTTTCTTTGTAAATCTTTAACTTTTTTACGGTCTATTGCCTTGGCATGTTTGGAGCCTTGTTGCCAGCAATATGTTATAACTCACCTGAATATAGCATAACATAGCAGACATGACAAAACATTAGGATCATCCACATAAATGTGAGTTAATGAGATTTCATTGGTGTCATTGTAAGAAAAAAGGCAGTATAATTTAATCTCATGGCATGTCTTCAAATAGGTCCTTTACTTTGCTTGTGCTATGTGTCCTTCTGATTGCCTTTTAGTTCAGTTACCTGTTTAATGTACCTGAAATGTGTCACTTCAGCCCCACAGGCTTCATCTGTCACAGGGATGTTTGTGTTGGAGTTTTAATGGGTATTGACTATGAATAGAGGTGGGTGCATGTATAACCTCTGCAGTGACCTGTAACCTGAGGGACTGAGGTTTTAAACACCGATTCACCAAATGCTTTTCTGCACTTGCAAGCAGTTCCAGTTAACGGAAAATCCCTCAGTATGAAGAAGACATCCTCATTGGCTTGATTTATCGGTAAATGTAAATGCTGTAGATCCAGTGCAGTGTCTCCTCTTAGAGTTTTTTCAGCAGCAATGTGTAAATCTGTGGACTTTAAACTTTTCCTCTGCTCCTCTTCTAAATGTATTTAAATTGATGATAAATTGAGTGTAGCTGTTACTTATTAATTCTTTTAATTTTGAAAGACAGAAATACTGCAGGATGTTGGTGGAGACAGGACAAACTACATCTACAAAGTTTTCACTAATAGACGATAATACCAAATATTAATCTTACAAAAAATGAAATAATGACTGAGTGGTATGAAACAAAAATCATACCACTTAAGTTTTCTATTATTACTTTGGTTTTCAGTGAGGTATTTTTTTTTTTTTAGATATCCATTAATTAACTTGATGTTCAATTCACTTTTATCTGGTTTCTAAAAATATAAAATGTTAGTTTGAACCATGCAATAATATGTTTTTAATGTTAAGATTTTTGGAAGGATGGACAGGGATGATATTGACCATTTAATCTGCTATTGTTTTTTCCCATACTTCGGAAAAAAATTTGATCCCTTTTGAACTGTGTCATCAGGTACACGATATTTGACTATTTAAACTAGAATTTTACAAGTCAGTTTGTGGTAAAGATAGTAAAGTAACATCAAGTTTTGTATGAAACTGCTCAATGGACTGCATCTCTTATCTTATTTGATACACATCACCAACATCAAAATGATCATTACCTTGTAAAAGTGTTAAAGGAGGTGAAAATCACCTGAAGTCTGATCCTGTTGACAGATGCAAAGATATGTTTAGATGAGCTTTTATGTATATTCAGTCTTCTACAACAGACTATGACTTTTGTGACTTATACAATTATGATTTAAATGGACAAATATCACATGTTTAAATTATGCCAAGTTTCACTTGCCATAAATAACTACTTTTCTTTCTTGACAGTAATACAGTTTTTTTCCAGATATGAGGTCCCATGCTACACAAAGGATGGACTTCATCTCTAACCCACTTATGCTGAATTTTTCCCTGTCCCCGCCTAATCACATGGTCAATGGCAAAATTCCCCTGTAATTCAAGGGGAATCACAAAAACCTACCAGCTTCAAGTGTCAAGCGTCATTGAAATGCTGTATTTTGATACAGTGGTTATCAAAGGCAACAAAAAGTGTGTTATTCTACAATTCCCAGTTTAAAACAGGGTCATCTGTATTTAAGTTCTGCCATGGTTTTTAGCAGTTGTACATTCATAATGAGGTGGAAGGCAGAGGTTGCGCTAGACATTTTTATTGTCGGACAGGGTCGTAAAAATTCCGTCACAACAAATTATTATCCGTCATTTCAAATTTTTATTTTTTTAATGATAATGAGATATTATTTAGTAGTATTTAATGTTCAAAAACATCTCAATGATGCAGCAGCTGTTGCTGCTGCTGGCTGATAAACCAACATGATATCACGACTCGCATAATTGTATATGCCACTTTTAATTGGTGTGTTATCTGTAGACATTCTAAGCTTTCCTTGTGTTTGTTCACGCAGTGTCAAATACCATGCACTGAGGGTTGGGGTTCAGGTTATGTGAACCAGAGATCTGGGGACAAATTGACATGCCATCAAATAACGTATGAAAGGTAGAAAATGCGTACATATAGCACACCAAATGCCATAAGAACTGGCGTATAACTTGCTTGTCCGTCATCCTTCACCGCATCAGTCCCTCTTTTTTCACCGCATTTATCAATGCCATCACATTTATTGGGCTTTCTAAAATAACTAAGGAGACTCGGCTGTCTTCACATTTTGTACTAGCAAAGTAGAATCTAATTTTGGCTAAAGTCAGCTAAACAACGGCACGAGACTTGACACTGACTGATTAACATGCACACTCACCATCAACTGGACAGGGGTCTACTACAGGTGAACTAACGTTGAGTCATTTGACTGAAGTACTACTGTTGTATTCAGCGTAGTTGTGAACAGTGGCGCTGAAGAGTTCTATACAGGTAGGATGCTGTTATGGAATGTTTGATGACTTGTTAAGAGACAGACCAGCGATTCTGCGAGCAGGTTCTGTTCACAGTGTTGTGTGAAAACTTTCTTTGGTAGATTACCCTCAGTATTTTAATCTGTCAAAATGATGGACGACCTTCAGAATTTTCCGTCATTTAAAAAAAAAATCCGTCAATGACGGAATATTTTCGGTTAACGCGACCTCTGGTGGAAGGCAACACTGTAATTGGGTTTAAAAGCTTCAGGGTTCTAGAAGCAGTTGCAGGTCGCAGGTGGTCCTCAAATGTAATCTCCCATCAGAAGAGACATTCTAATGATAGGCATTTGTGTTGTTCTCACACAGCCTGCAGTCTGAGACCACTGTTTTAAACACTCCCCTTCATCTCACTGTCTGCCGACCTCTGCCAGCTCTGCACAATTTAAAGAGTTCAGAGGGTGAAATAACTCAGTGCCATCTTCCAGCCCTTCTTCATTTTGCGTCCAATGCTGTGATGTTGTTGTGTGTGTTTTTAGGGCTGTTTTGTTTACTTTCTCAGCTAAAAATGCTTCAGTTGTTTGTTGTTTTGCTTCATCATGGTCTGAGATATTTTGATGTAAAGTGATTGTATCCTTCTACTGTTTGGAAGGGTCTTCTCTAGATGAATGAAATATTCTGCTGTTTGCTCAGACCATAAATAATAGTTTAAAAACACTAACAACCAACATCAGTTTAGAGCAGGAAAAATGCTTATATGTGATTAAGTGGCTGATAACATTTCCCAGTCCTTCAACTTTAAAAAAAAATATGATTTGATAGGGCTGCTCGATTATAGAAAAAAACACTAACTGTGATTATTTTAGCAATAATTGAAATCACGATTATTAAAAACGATTATTTGTTTACCTTAAAGTTGTTTATTTTTTTTCTTGCAAAACAGTGTGAAATATACTCTTTAAACATAAATAAAGCTTTTAAACACTAAAACAAAGTATGTTCACTTTTGTACGAAACAAAAAAAATCTTTGAATGCAAATAAGTATACTGTAAATTCAAGTATGTTTCCTTTTGTAACAAATAGTGCACAGTAATTAAACTTATATATGTTCTATGTTGCCATAGAACTGTAGCAATTAAAAAAAACAAAACAAAACACAAAGTGCAAATTACAAATTCAAGTACGTTCAGTGTAGTAGCAGCTTGTGTAAAATGATGTCTTGAAGGCAAAACATAGTGTTTATCCAGTGTATTCACCATTTGTCTGAAGCTGGAGTTGTCACTGGTGTTAATGGAGCACATACTTTAACCAGGTAATGGACAATGGAGTCTGTTATCTTTTGGTGTCTCTCCGATGTTGATGAGTAGGGAGTTGCAGCGTAAAGAGATTCGGAGATTGAAGATTGCATTGCGGATGAAGTTGTCAACAGAGTTGTTTTTTTTTTTGTGTTTTGGTTTTTCATCAGATTATCCTAACGGTCACGGCGGTTAAACTTTAGATGGTGACAAAGGTTTGTTGTGTTACCGGTCAGTGCGGACACAACTACGAAACACTTTTTGCATGTGATGTGTTTTTGCTCTTCGTCTTCTTCATCAAACCCAAAGTGATTCCATACAACTGAATTTGACTTGCCTTTTTTGTTTACCAAGTGCTTCTTCTGTGATTCTCCTGCCATTTTTCCAGACCGCTAGGTATAACTTTCCTGGTGGGGTGGACCTGCCGGCTAGCTGGCAGCTGTAACTTAGAGGGGGGCGGGGCCCAGCAGCTCATGGTAGCTTGCGTGCGTGTGAATTAAAACAACTCAAAATTAATAATAATTTTTTCTCGATTACATAATTATTGTTATCGTCAAGTGTAATAATCGAAATCGTAATTGAATTTCGATTAATTGCACAGCCCTATGATTTGACATTTATCATAATTATTGCTATAAACTGATGTGAACATTTTTTTTTTTTAAACTTTATTTTTATTAAACATGTAAAAACACAATACAGAACATTCCTTGACAGCATCATAGACTGTGTATGACAGTTTGAGTAAACAAGACAAAACATAAAAAAAAAAAGGAAAAGCCTTTAGGGTCCAAAAAGCTGGATATTAATAAAAATGACTGAAAAGGTAATAAATGGACAGTTAAGACATTACAACATAGAACTGATATGAACATTTAATGGTAACACGTTGGAGACATGGCTCAGCCTTCGTGGCATCTGGTGTCTCTGTTCTCGCTGTCTTTTGGTTCCTTTCCCTCTCCCTTCAGAACAGAGGTGAGATCAGTGATAATCCAACAGGTGTTTTCCTTTTTTGTACCTGGTTGTACATGGTTGTTAGTGCCACGTTGCCATCGCAGTTCTTCAGCAGGGTCTTTCCTGCTATGCGTCTTTGTGCACATACTACGTGGCAGCAGGACTGTGTTGTTACGCTGCTACCAGCAGCAGGTACCTCCAGATTACAAACCCTTACTGTTTGTCATCACTGGAGGAGATGGTCTCACATTCACTTTGGTTGTGTCATGCTGGGAATCACCTCTGTATCGTCGGGTGCAGTGGCACAACATTTGACATGATTAAAAGTAATAATTGTGAATTCAGTCCAGCCGTGGTGTTGGAGAAGTATGGGTCTGCTCCAAATTTTGGTCTCAGACCCGGCCTTTTGTTTGAAACACAATGTGCACTGTAATTTTGATACCACAGAGGTAAGAGAGAGAGAAAACAAACAGCGGAGGTATTTCAGAGTTAAGCCTGAGTCAGAGAAGCTGGAAGGCTAAGAGGTGGGGGGATGGGAGGACAGAGAGGGATAGAGGATGGGGAGGGAACTGGCACTCAGTACAGAGCCCTCTAGCTGAGAGTGGGAGCTTTATATAATGGCCAGGTAGTGTGCAACCCCCCGCCAACCCCCCCCACCAGCTGCCTGCACAACCTCCACACACCCACACACAAATACACACATCCAGCACAACCTTTGCAGAAACTACTTGGCACAACATTATTAGCTCCACCATCTCCCTGTCCCATGAGACGCAAAAGAACTGCATTACTGTTCACCCCTTCAAAACAACCAGGTAGACTACAGCAGATATTAGCCCTGCTAGCAGAAACATGGAGCTGGATTTTTTCTTTATTTTTTCTTTGGGTGGGATTACAACATCTCATTAGGATATCAACACTGTAAACATTCATTTGAATGTGTTTGTCTGGTGTCTGTTTGTCTCAACTATCCTGAGTAAAACACTCTTCAGACATGATTCTACCTGTCAGGAAGCTTTTGGCTTGAATGTCACTTATTAAACTACTTAAAGAGACTGGTCATGGGTGTTTATTTACCATGAGGAGATCCTTTAGTGCACTTTGCATACAAAAACTGCATAACAAACCTACTGATTTGTATGTTTAGATTTTGCAGCCTGTCATTACGGCTGGGCGATAAAACCATAATGATATATATCGCGATATAACTTTTCCTCGATAGAAATATGAGACATGCATGATACAGTTTTGATTAGGGATGCCAATGATCAATTAATCCATTAATCATTAGTTGATTGACCTTACTGATCGATTAACGATTAACTGATAAGCGGCGATTTTTCTGAGAATCTGAATTTCTCTTTCGATCAGGTCTATAAGAATAAAAGCTAAATATTGTTTATATACTTCATTGAAAAAACATGTCATACTCCTTAATGACTGATTTATTGAACCACTGGATACAGAACAGACAATGACATTTATGGAGTAGAACTAAATTTATTTAATTGTCGTCATTAGTCTGACTGTAACAAAGTGCTGCTACTGACATTTAATGTGTTGGAATGAGTGTTTGTCAATTAATCCACCAGGGGGCACCGCTCTGAATGAACCATACTGGACAAATACCACAAAGAAAAGTAAAAAAATTTTTGAGAAGAAGAAAGTCAGTAATAATAAACATGCAGATGACAGAGGCAACACTAATGTGATACTAATGTTGATATTGCTGAGGGTAGTTGTCCTAAATGTGTCAGTAGTAGTTTAAACGGATGGAATGTACGCAGAGGACGGACAGAACACTGCGTCCGTATCCGTCTGTGTCTGTAACGTTACTTGCAGTCAGCGTTACTTTTGTCACCGTCGGTTATTTTGAAAAATCTTCACACTTACCCGATACTGGTACCGGTGCATCCTTACTTATAAGAAACAGAAAATTTAAGCTTGACAAAAATAGTGATTTGATTTATATCGTGATACATATCAGTATCGTCTGTTATGAAAAAAATTATGGTGATATGATTTTTTCCATGTCGCCCAGCCCTACCTGTCATATACCCAAAGATTGAATCTTTTATTAACATCATCCAGTTTCTTTGTTTTTATTCAGCTGCTTGTGTTGAAGCAATATTTTAGTTGGAAAAACAAATTATTGTCCTTCAAATTTATAAATTGAATTGTTTTTTATCTATCATTTACAACAAAAAAACACCAAACAATTGTATTTAGAACATTTGTTGCGTAAGAAGTATCTCCATTATAATACAAATCTTGATGCAATTGCATTAGGGATTTTGATCAATAATTTGGATATATTTCCCACCTCCAGAGGGGACGGTATGTTAGTGGCGGTTTGTCCATCATGAAAATCATTCATTCAGTCAGTCAAAGTGCAGTTAACCATATTGCAGTCTATTGGCTTTTGCTAAATTTTTTTTTTTTTTTTTTTTTTAAATATTTTTCGTAAATAATGTAGCAAAGTGAGAAGTCACAGCTCCTGCTGTCTCTCAAAAATAACCTTCCTTGTGAATGGTGGATCCGTCCACCTTTTCTAAAACCTGAGGTTCTTGTAGTGCAAAGAATTATAACCATTTTAAGGAGCCCAACAAAACAAACCGAAATTCTACCAGCAAGGTATACTACAAGGGATATTAAATAAATGTAGTGGAAAACAAATAATTACAATAATCATATAGTTGAGATAGATACATAATGAAATAAAAATGTTTTTTAACAGGATGTGTTTAAACCCTCAGTGAAACACAGGGTATCCATTAAATGTTCTCATCCTGTGCATTCACATGTTTGATCAAAAAGCTGCAGCTAATTGCATATCTGTGTGTATCCTCTGGTATTTTGTAACAGCAGGACCCCACTATTAACACAGGCTGTCTATTGTCTGGCAAATGTGTTAACTTGGTCTTAAATTGATAACGTCTCGTCCATACGTTAGTGGCTGTTGTGACTAGAGTCATTTCAGTTTAAATTCAACCTACCATCAATATCTAGAGTCAGTCAAACCAACAGTGGTGTCTTTGTAATAATTTGATATGTCTGTGTGTCTTGTTTTAGGGCCAGTTCAGGGTTTGAGTGGAAAGTGGTATTTTGAAATATTTCATATTATTAGAATTAGACTCAAGGTGTGGTCCTGAGACTCCTGTTTCTCCACATTACTTCTCAATGTCGTCATGAGGGGAGGAAAATATTTATGGTGTGGAGTGTCACCTCAGGCAGTAGAAGAACGCTGGGTTTAATCTGCGAGGCTACATTTTTGATTTGTTAAGATGGAGATGATGAGTATAAAACACTGTGTGATGAAGGTTTAATGTCTGGGTTCATCTACATACACGCAGAAGAGGTCACTGTGTGAGTTTCATGGGATCATATGTTGGTCATGTGATTGGATGGTGCATTTGAGGGTTTGCACACAAACTGTTCGGCCGGTGCATGCCATGCCTGTGAAGTTGTGGTCTCTGGTGTTGTGTAGAACTTGATGCTTGGTGTGTGTGAACGGGTTCTCCCCTCACATGCTAACTCTTTGTGTGGCAGATTTATGGCATGCATACGGCGTCCCTCCGTGTGTGGACTGAAGTTCCTCGCATGATACCAGAATTATTTGATGTGTGTGTGTGTGAGTGCATGCATGCATTGGTGATTTGTGAATTTCCTGTTTTAAATAATCTGACTTTCCTATGTGAGTTTGTGTGAGATTAAGTTAATTTGTAAAATAAAACATCCCAACAAGAATAGAAGAGTTTGTTTTTTTTTAGCAAGAGTTTATTACTAGAAATTTCCAGTGACCCCATTTGAATTCCAGGTGACCCCCAAAGTTGAAAAACACTGCATTAGCGTGTGTGCTGCAGCTGCTCTTACACCTGTGCTGTGTGTCAACCTAACTTACTGTGGCTCTAGCATGATTGGTTTGGTGCAGTGCTACTTAGTTATGATTGGCTGTTCTTAAAGGTCCCGTATTATGCTATTTTTCAGTCACGTCATATAGGTCTCAGAAGCCCAAAAACATAGTATTTAAGTTTGTTCGCCCCAAAATCATCCTTTGTTCGGAGTTTCAGCGGTCGAAAAAGTCTCTCTCACCAGCCCTCCTCAGAACAGGCCGTTTCTGGGCCTGCTTCCGGGTATGCAAATGAACGCATCTGTCCACGCCCACTCCCCCTCCCCTCTCTGGGAGAGGACGCGGCTTCCGCTAGCGGTACTAAGCGCTAATGTTGACTGTGAAGCCATGGCTCTCTCGTCTACAATACACATGTCTCAGACAGAACGTCTTTCCAAACACTGGCTTTCTTTGCCTTGAGGCGTGATTGAGCCCCGACGGAAAACGGCGGTGTTGTGTCGGGTTCGTGGACCTGACACGGAAAGACGCCTGCTGCCACTAATGCAGGCAGCTGCTAACAAGCTTGATGCTAACTCTACTGATGCTAACTCTACTGATGCCAACCACAAAAGGCCCGTGTTCAAAGTAGTTCTGTTGAATGTCTCTGGATATTATCAGCTCGTGCATGTTAACGGGGACGCAAACGTTAGCAGCAGTAACCGAGCTATGTTAGCTGCCATGCTAACGTTAGACGTACACATCAACACCCACCAGCTTATCCGTAATGTAGGGTTATGCAGTAAAGATACAAAAAAATGATAAGAACTTACATCTCCCACACTTGTACTTGGGTCACGAAGCATTGGTACTGCGTCCTTCTTGATTCGGAGTCTTTGTGCTAACCCGGAGCTGTATGGGCCCATGTTAAAAAACACTCGTCCGTGAAATGCCGGGCACACACATACAAGCGTTTGGGAATGTTGTTTGGTGTCATGACCATCACAGATAGAATCCAGCCACTTTTTACGGAGAGGCTCGGAAGTGGGGAGCAAAAATAAACTATGGTGTTGGTGTGTGCAGCCAACAACACCACAACTGGCGTGTCTCGCCTTCGCCATGTTTGTTGTCCAAGAGGTACTTTGCCAGGGCGGGGCTCGCTTTGCGAGGGTGGGGGCACAGTCAGGGGGAGGAGTTAAATCCGCTTATGTCGTCATAAACGGAGCCAACTCAAACTCGGCCGTTTGAGCAGGCATTTTCACAAACTGTGGTGTAGCAAGGCAGGGAGGAAACAGACAGTTTTCAAATTCTAACCTCATAATGTGGCTACTGCAACACACACTACTATAAGAAAACTGTCACAAAGTCAGATTTGCATAATACGGGACCTTTAATGTCTGTCAAAACATGGACGAATGAATTGTATTGAAATTATACCAAGCATGTCTCATATTTCTATTGAGGAAAAGTTATTTTGCAATATATATTGTTAGTGTTTTATCACCCAGCCCTACTTTGAATTAGGAGAAACTGACATTGCAATTTTTTTTTTAACCCTGCGATATATATTGCATTACGAAAAACTACCCAGGAGGATATAATAGGTGTGTGGTGCCGATGTAAATGGTCAAACAAAATATTAGTTGTGTTCCCTCTTGTTGTGGGAACAGGTGCAAGACACTGTCAACACAGAACAGGTGTTTCAGTTTCATCCTTCTTGTAGTCAAAATAATTCCAGATAACTGAAGTTGCTTTTATTTTTGGCACCGGGTCTTCGTTTTTGGTGGTTTTCTCTTGTTCGTTGCTCATTTTTCAATGTTGTCAACAGCAATTCACTCCATGTGCAGGGGGTGTGGTCTCCTTCAGCAAACTGATTAAGAATGATTGTGATTGGTGGATCGCTGTGCGTAGTGTGTGTCAGGTACCCGGGTTGAAATTAGATGAGAACATGTTGAGTTCATTTGCCTCCTACTTTACAGAACCTACGATGTGACTATTGCACACAATGATGATGCTCAAACCATATATTGTGCAGCTCTGCTTTGAATCATTCAAAATAATAAACACAGCTAGGTTGGTGAGATTTCTGTCTTTCAGCCTATTAGAGTGCCTCAGAAAACAGTCGTAATAATTGGTTAAACTGAACTCCAGGGGACGTTCAGTTATGTGGTGGACGTTGCTTTTTAGCCATCCTCTGGCATATGCATTTGCATTTCAATAAAGTTTTCTTGGAGGTGCCTGGAGTGTTCTTTTGTCTTATGGTGTACTTGTAGTCAGGAATATTAACCAGTTGTTGGACCCTTCCAGACAAAGATGTCTTTACACTACAATCACTTCTCTTCTTTCACTGCACTGATTTCCATTTCACTCACCATGACTCTACTAGTACCAACTGGCTGAAGGGAGTGAATATTTAATTGTCATTACTGTTTTGAAAAATGTGTTCTCACTTTGACACTAAATATATATATATATATTTTTTGTGTGAATTCTTCTCCAAAAAGCCAAATTGTCTTGACCATAATTTCGTTTATAAAGAATAAAAGGGGGCCTTTTTTTTAGGCACTGTATATTCCCTTAAAGTTAGTATTTCTGATTTATATGTCCGATGTTACACATAAATAAGTATTTGTGCCAACATCTGTGATACTGGTAATTTTAAAGTGTCTCCCATCTGCACCAATTAATTGGAATATGCCTTTTAATGCTTTCTAAATTTGCACTAAAAAAGGAACCAGCAGACAAGAGCAGGAGGTAAATCATAGCGGAGAAGACTGGTTTATAAAATATCCAAGAAAAAAAAGATGAAGAAAACTGCCTGAATTCTGGAGAATAAGCCATCACAGAGGTGACGGTGCAGAGCAGAAAATCTGTTCTTAGTTTTTAAAGAAACTGGAGTTGGTTGAATGTTCAGTGCTTCTCCTCCTCTTTCAGGATTGCTTGGCCACTGGCCAGTCCCAACCTGTGTGGCCTCATCAGACGGGCCTCTGCTACCTGTTTCCTTTCATTATGGCTCCGCTGCAGTCGGCAGCTCTGAGCCTCAGCGCGACCACGCAAACAGGTGTGCGTTTACAGCTGAACTGGGGTCATTGGCAGCTCCTGTGTGTTTGATTATTTTAGAAGCAATGAAAGAGATGAAAGAGAGAGCAGACATGCTTGTTTCAGAAACCTAAGTGCTGAAGAGTTTGAATTACATCTAAGGCTCAGACGGATGCAGCAGTGTCACGGAATCTCTGCATCTTTTTGATAATACACTTTTTTTTTTTTTTTTTAATCTCAATGGCCATGAGCTATTTTGAAGGCGCTGTGTTTAGTGTTGTCTTTGTTAGCAATTTCTTCAAACAACAATTTCCAATTTTTCAATTTTTGAAACATTAAACATTTGCCTTCGAGTGGTCCATATTTTGATGGCTTATAACATGGAAATGGTAGGAAATCATATGTACCTTGAGTGACCTTGAAGGGGCAAACTCAAGGTCCCCAATGTCTAACTTTCAAAAATCCTGTTCTCCAAAACTACTGCTCAGCTTTATTTCACCTTTCATATTTATCTTCCTTCATCAAAGTTTGTTCGCAAATTTGATTTTTGAATTTTTGACAATTTTTTTGAAATATTAAACATTTGCCTACTTATAATGGTCCATATTTTGATGGTTTATAACATGGAAATGTTATAAATATATGTAGTTACTATTGAGCACTGATAGGAAGTCATATGGACTTTCATTGAATTAGTTGAGTTCTCCTCCAGTGAAAGTACCACCCACTTCTATTGGGAGATTGATCTGCATCAAGTCCACAGGACTCTAACACAGTGGCAGAACCTGACAACCTTGCAAATTCAAATTGGTATTGATTCTTGATAGAACATGCTGGTCAGATACAGGGACACTGGTCCTATTTTTGCCTGTAAGAGAGAAAAATAACACAAATCAGATTTTCAGGCTTCCATAAAGTATCCTGTTTTCTGCAACCGTGTGCCATCCAAATGACAAGAGGCTCAGTCAGAACATATCCAGTGAAGTAATTAGAAAACAGAGGATTAATGTGTATGTGTAGAAACTCCTACAACTCCCAAGATGCTTTTCAGTGTGAAACATCTACATACAAAGACTAAAGTTTTCCAGTGGAAACAGAAACTCAGATTACATATCTATCAGCAGATCAAGTTTGCTGATAAATCTGACCAAAATGAAAGGTCGACCAATTTAAAAACGTAGTTTTGAGCAGGAGAAAGACAGTATCAAGAGTTTTCTCACCACAGTTTCCTGTCTTTTACGGTTGCACAGGGAATATTATTTATCTTAGTTATATGTTAGATTTGTTCGTTCAGAAATTATATGTATTTAGTGACTTTGTTGTTATTAACTGTTCTACTACTCATTTGTTTGGCGTTGTTTCTTGCCTGAGTGTAATGTGAAAATGTACAGCCTGTCTTTTTTTTTTTTTTAATTTGACACGACAATGGTAGTTTACTTGTGTTTAGATCGTTGAAGCAAATGACATCAATTTTTAGATCCTGAATCCTAGATTGTAGATTAGGCCTCTCAACCCCAGACTGTAACCACCGCACCTAAGGCCCCTTGAAACCTAGGGAAAACTCTGCAAAGTAATGCATTACTAGGGGTGGGTGATATGGGCAAAAAAAAAAAAAAAAAAATCTCTATAATTTTTAAAAATTTCTCAATAACGATAATCTGACGATATCCTTTAAAATGTGAATTTCTTTCTTTCTTTTCTTTTTTTTTTTATTACAAAAAAATGGCTGTAAAACTCTATTTGCTTACCAGGACATCTATGGATAGAAACAGTGTTTCAGAAGATCAGCTGTTGTTTTTAAAGTACTTCATACATTTTCTGCAAGACATGGGGGGTGGGGGGGCAGTAGTTATATACGTGGGGGTGCGGTCCATCACTAACGTAACTAAGGCTGGGGTGAAACTAAAGTGAAACCTATCATGCTTTCAACATCGGACTTCCGGCTTCTATTATACAACGAATCTTACAAGACATTTTCACAGCTTCTAACCTGTATCCACTGGACCCCCTCCACATCAATTTGTCACAGTTACCCCCCTTTACGGTGCCCCAGCTTGCATATAACATTATTTTGACCGACATCAGTCTTGTCCAAACCGAACCATTTCCAGACTAGTGATGTGGACCCACGTCTCGCTAAGAAATCATCCACTGAGACGGAGACTCCTGCAGATTTCTTCCATGTGAGACCATGTTGTGTTTTGGTTCCACCCAGTCACCACGAAACTGAATCCTGTCCGCTGATTGGCTTCTGAGGCACGCATTCAGCCAATGAGGACTTCCATGCACCTCTCCTTTACCGTCTATGCACCGTCCATTTGTTTTCTTTTCCAGACAGTATGAATACTCCATAATGTAAAATTGCACATTGTCAAATCAACATTACGATATATATCACCCACCTGTATGCATTACTTTAATAAATAAATATGGAACTGAATGTTAAAGAAAATAAGTGTGATTTGTGTATGTATTTTCTGAGAAAATGGTTGCCCTCAAAAGTCAGTCAATCCAGTTGAAGCCTGATTGTCACCTATTAGCCTGGTGATAGTGATAGCTAATCAAATGTCTTCTGTGTGAATAATGGGTCCATCTCCTTTACTCGTATTTGAAAGGTTGAAAATTTGCTCATGAAATCCCATAGAAAAAGTATAACAACATTCCAAAATAATGAATAAACACCAACTCCATCTGATAAGGATCCGCTTTTGTTTTCCACTAAACAGAACATTGTTGGAGTCTGGAAACATTTGTCATTGATTTCACCATCGGAGTCTATGCTCAGAGGTTTCTCATTATTCTTTGGCTAACATGAGCACAGATAACCATAGATTTGTGCTGGTATGGGTTTAGATTGTTTCATTTTCCACCTCTCAGACTGAGTTCTTCACAGCAGCAGTGACTTCGCCTCATGGGTAGCGGTTTAACAAAAGCAATGTTGAAATATTTAAAACCGATGGCCGTTACATAAACCTATTAGTACTTAAATTATCCAGAAGACCTGTGTGTTTTCTGCGGTGAAAGTGAGAGTGAAGGGAACGGAGCGGTGTGAGAGCACTCCAATATATCTTTTACTTCTCAGATAACATGCCCATCTAATCTGCCACCTTCAGCCCCCCCCGCCTGTGTTTTCACTGGAGCTGTGGAAAATCTCATTTAGTTTGGAGGCTCAGCTGCTCTCTCTCTCTCTCTCTCTCTCCCATCCCCCCTTTCCCCTCGCCTGTCCATCCATCATTCTCATCTGCAATAGTTGCAGCAAATTATATCCCAGCAAATTACTCCTCAGTCTGACAGAAATTAACAAAACCCACCGGAGAGACAGGTCTCCAGGTCAGAATCCACACAGCTCATTTGAAAAGGACTGCTTTGGTGTGTTTAGACAGTTGTTTTTGGAAAGATCTGTGTCCACATCTCCTTGAACCACATCTGAAGGTAGTCTGACCACTGTAGCATCAGTTGCCACACTTGGGGCTAACGTTGAGCACTCGCATCACAGGTTAACTATCCTGATAAAGTAAAACAAATGTAAAATGTATGTGATGGTTACGGCTAGAGCTGAAATGATTAATCGAATTGATTTAAAAAATTATTCGATCACAATTTTCCTGGGTAGAAGCTTTGTTTCCTTAATTTCTCTGCTGCTAAACCTTGGTTCCACTGTTGTGTCTCACATGGAGGCTTATTATGACGCACATGACGCCAGGATCAACACAAGGTTGTATGTTAGTTCCATCTTACGTTGTTTTAGTAAGTTTAGTCATTTTGATAAGTAATTTATTAAGTTGGATCTAAATGTGTTGAAGACTGCAGTGCACCTATTGTTTGTAGATGTCATTGGACTTGTTTGTTGTTAATATCTATAGATATTTTTATATATACACTTTCATACTATTATTGTTATTTCTATGTAGATTTTTTTTTTTTTCACTTTTGTACTTTTTGTGGTTATTGTTTCAGCTGGTTCTGGAATAAAGGACAAGTTATTGTCATTTTCACTTGTCCGTTTCACATTTGTACTTTTTTCTTCGCATATTCAAATAAACCAAACTGAATCAAAGAAATAATCGATAGATTAATCAGTTATAAAAATAATCGATAGCTGCAGCTCTAGTTACCACAGAAGTGGGGAGTTTACAAAGCAGCATGCTTTCTGCAGCACCAGTAGAAAATAAATCATCTACAGTTGGCTCATCACAAAGCTAGATATAATAAAAATCACCTTCCCTTTTAGATAATTGTAATTCCCTGTACACTTGTCTAAGTCACTCTGCTCTTCGTCGTTTACAGTTAAATCCAAAATTCAGCTGCTTAGATATCAACTAGGGGTGTAACGGTGCATTCGTTTGTACTGAACCATTTTGGTTCAGGGCCTTCAATACAATACGGAGGTGTACCAAATGAGTACATGTAGCCTATGTGAAGAACGCAAACACTTGCCTTAAGTTTCAACATGAACCTTGAAGCAGAACGCACACAGTATAAGCAGGGTGGCCACAAGTGGAACGCATGTGCAATGTTTGATATCCTAGATGGACATGTAAGCGGTCCACGCACCATACACATGCTGAATATGAACCAGCATGGCAGCTCAGAGCCACGGTTATAATAGTTTTGGATTTTTCATTCTAGTTTATTTTTATTTAGTTTTGACTTTTTTCTCTAATTCAGTTTGTTTTAATTCGTTTTTAGAGCAGGTTTGCTGTTTTTTATTAGTTTTCGCTTTTTTCTAAATGCATAGTTTTAGTATTAGTTTTAGTTTTGTCGTATCTTTTCTCTTCTTCTCCATCGTATTCAAATAAATCCCAGACAGGACTCTGCTGCTTTCTCCCAACTTTAGTCTCCATGTTTCCAGGTAGAGTGGGGACCAGAAGACAACTGGAAACCACAAGTGACGGACCATTAAATATCATATGGTGCTGCTAGCTAAAATTGCTCGAGCGAAATAAATCGATTTCGTATCAATCTGACATTGACAAAGACGAAAACGAAGGGAATTTTATACATAATTTTTATCCGTTTTAGTTAGTTTTGTCAGCACACAATACAGTTTCAGTTGGTTATCATTTTTTTCTTTTAATAATAGTTTTTATTTATTTCAGTTAATGAAAATGTTTTTACAATTCTAGTTTTCGTCATTTTGTTAGTTTTCGTTAACGATAATAACCTTCCTCAAAGCAGTGTCACAGGTTCAAAGCCAGAGTTGAAGACCCTTCGTCTTCTCTAAGATCTCCGATTTGGGAGCATTTTGGATTCCCCGTCAGTTATGTCAATGGAGAGAGAGAGTCGACAAAACAAGAGCGGTGTGTCGGCATTGTTTCGTAAGGTTTTGGTTATATTTAGTGTCAGCTGTAGAGTGACACGTAATTGTTCAGAATATGTTGCATTTTTATTTCAATATAGTTGTTTTTTTTTTTATGAAATTGGTCTCCTTCACTGTACCGAAAATGTATTGAAAATGTATAGAACTAAAGACCCCTGTACTGAAAACATACCAAACCAAAATTTTTCTGTTCCGTTACACTCCTAATATCAACCACAACAACTTGTCACTCACATTACCCTTGTTCTCAGATCCCTTCATTGGCAAAATCCTGTTCATCACTTTTAAAGCACTGCACAGTTTCAGCCCTTTTCACGCCATATGTAACCTCTTGACA
Organism: Sphaeramia orbicularis; assembly: GCF_902148855.1. Classification (NCBI taxonomy): domain Eukaryota; kingdom Metazoa; phylum Chordata; class Actinopteri; order Kurtiformes; family Apogonidae; genus Sphaeramia; species Sphaeramia orbicularis. The sequence continues at coordinate 10,395,155 of NC_043959.1, read as the reverse complement.
ACTCTGCTCCTCAAACACAGGTCTCTTATTCATTCCTTCATTCCCAAATTTCTCTATAAAAGGTGACTATTCCTTTTATGTTATTGCACTAACTCTCTGGAACTGTCTCCTTCAACATATCAGATGTGGAAGGATTGTTTTAAGTGTCTTTCAAAAACTCACCTTTTCATCAAACATTTTTATAGACCAAAAATATATAGACCTAGTGTGTGTGTGTGTGTGTGTGTATGTGTGTGTGTGCGCCTGGTGTGTGTACATCTTTATACATGTCCATTAGTGTGTGTGCTTTATCAGTGTATGTGGTAAAGGATTTTCATGTACGTTTGCTATAATTCCTGCCTGGTTGGTCCATTTTTGTACTTGGGTTTTATCTTTTCTTTTATGTGTGAACAGATCTGTAACCATTTGTTTTATTAAATGCTGCGTAAATAGAATTTTGCTTACTTACAAAATTGTATCACTAACCACACTATTTCATGACTTACCGTTACTTGTACAGCTTTTGCCCTGGGGAACAAATATCTGACCTAAATGTGGAGAATGAGAAGACATTAAAAGTACCAGGTATAAATGCAAAGGCAAGATTGAAGACAATGTATCCAGATACAGATCACATCAAAATCTGCATCACTGGTAACGTAATGTTAAAGTAACAATTAGTTACAAATGCTTCTTAGTAAAGATCAATTTCTGTTCTCGTGTGTACTGCTCTGCTGTGGAAGCCTGAACAGGGTTTTATTTGGATCCAGCTCCATCTGTTCATCCCTCTGAACACAAAACCTTTTGGAAAGGTGACTTTTATTGACTTAACTGAAAATCCAGCATGTGGAGTCATCCCTTCTCAGCTGCATAGAGCTGCTGGAGGTAGCGGCTCTGCTTTGTGCCCTGTCATTTCTTTTACTGGCAGCACTTAACAAACTTAACTTTTCTTTTGATACTCATAAGCTAGTAATTTTGATAATGAAGGTGTTAAAAAGAAAATCAGCTTTGTGTAATCATGGATTAAACTGGAAGTGAATCAGGAACTCAGTTCCTGTTTTTGAAAAGGTGGATACATTTCCTGAGTTACTCTGAAGATTACTGTCTTAATGGTAAAGCCGATAATAAACGTACTAAGTATCCAGTGAATTTAGATGTTTTTAATGATGGTTTAAAAGAGACAGTGTTGCTTAGGCATGAGATGCTTCATCATATTTGATGCATATTTTAGTCTAGAAATATGCGTAAACATGTTTAATGGTTCGGGCACAGTAGGATTATCAGATCTCAAACATTTCAAGAATATGGGAGACTACAGAGAGATTTAACCGATTTATAAGATTTTAATTTTAAGAATGAGCACATGCGGATTTAGTGAAGATGCAGGACCACATACTTAAATGACTGTACAATGTTCTTCATTTAGAATTCTTACTTAGAAAACCAAATCAGGCTTTTACTTTTTGAGGGCTGGCCCCAGTTTCACTTCAGAGCTTCAGAACTTCTCTTACTCATACTGAAGCTTTGCAGGGATGGAGGTCTATGAATCAATGTATTATATTTATTTGTAAATAAAGATTTTAGTGAAGATGATGAGTAACGTGATGGCTTCTACATGATTAATGTATCCACCTACCTAATGCTGAATGTTCAGGTCCAGCCCTATACATTTTGCAGCATGAGCTTGAGTTGGAAATTAAGCTTTATTATTATTAATTTCAAATTGAACTGCAACAATTAATTGATTAGTTGTCGACTATTAAATATTGTTATATTGTCACAACAGTGTGGTTGCACATTGCAGCTTTCTCTCACATTGAGCAAGCCAAATGCTAAGATTAGCCAAATGCTACAGTTGGTGACTTCCTGCTCATCTTGATTTCATTGGATATTGCCGATGTCTTTTAAATTTTCCATCGCAGTTTCCTTCACGTTACAGGACTTCAAGTCACATTTGCTGGGCATAATGAGTCTGACCCAAAAACTGCTCTAGTGTGAGGCCAGCATTAGGGAAAGCGACATCGAGCCAGTATTGATGAAGGTGTCTGTTTGTGTTTAAAATGATGGAGTTTACTTACAGTGCTGGGTTGGAATAGAACCAATTGTGTCGAAGTCATGTTGTTGAACTATGAACATAATATTCCATGCTGTCAGACAGACTCTCAGGGAGGGGATTCGTATATTGTGCTCACAAGGAAAGTGACAGGAATAGTGGTGTAAAAAAAGGAAAAGAAAACAAAAAAGGAGTGTGAACTGATAATTCAGTTCTGGAGTGAGGACATGAGGATGCTGTGTGTTGTTTTGGAAACCTATAGGATTGTTGTGCACAGCTTACTCTTAGTCCAACATCTCAAAGGTTTCCAAAGCTACTTTACTGGCGCTTTAACACTGCAGTGATTTTTTTTTTCTCTTCCCTAAAATGGATCAGCCCTTTACTGGCCTGGAGGAATTTCATTATTCTGGGTTTTTATAGCTTGCAGTTTTAGTGTCAAAATGTTGTTTCAAGGGGCTTTCCTTTATGGTCGACACAGCAATCTTTTATTTGGCTCACATTTAAATATACTGTATACCCTGTGTGTAAGATATCAGGTGCTACAAAAGCACAAGACTTTCTCCATAGCCCACAGTGGTCAAACCTAGTGTGTGTGTGTATGTGTGTGTGTGTTTGTAAGAACTCCCTTGTTACCACAAGCTATTCTGTGTGTTGTATCCTCTCTCCCTCTTTCACCCTCCTTCCTTTGTTGCAGCTTCCCTTTGCACCTACATGTCAAGTTGTTTCAGTAAAACAACACTATAGAGCCCATTCTCACAGAGAGCTGCTTTGTTCAGGTTTTGTGGTGCAGTTTGAGCTAGTGTGGTGTGAAACTGTTGTTTTTGTTGTGTGGAATGTTGAGGCATTAATGCCTGCCTCCAAAATATTACATTTTGTATATCCCTCTAACACACAGGTGTCAAACATGTGGCCCAGGGGCCAAATCTGGCCCCCCGCCAAAGGTTCCATTCCGGCCCTGCAGAATGAAAGTGCAAAAATGAACCTGAACAGTCAAGGTTGTCTAAATCCTTTTGGTCCAGGTTCCACATACAGACCAATGTGATCTACAGTAAAAATAACAACACAATAAACCCATAAATAATGACAACAAGAACTTTTCTTTGTGAAAAATTATGTGGAAAAATTTCAGTGAAAAAAAATCACATTATTCTGTGAAAATATTTACATTAACAAAGATATTCTTTCACAATAAAATACAAATAAATACATAAATCAAAACAAAGATGAACAACCCCAAATGTGCAATTTGAACAATATTCTGCCTGTTACTAAATGTTTGGTGCATTTATGGATCCACTGTGAACTGGAGTTGTGTTAATAATAACAGATGGAATACTGTAGAAATTGTTCAAATTTTAGTTCCAAACTCCAAAATTTTAACAATATTCTGCCTGTTACCAAATGTTTATGTAACATTGTGTGTAAATGTACATGTATAAATAATAAGTCGAGGCATAATATCGTTAAAACTGCATAATTTTTCAAATGAAAGTTCTGTTTTTTCAGGTTTTTCACATCTTTTTTGTAAAATGTAAATATTTTCAAAATGTAATTGTTTTTTTTGTACTAAAACAAAAAGAAAAACTTGGACTTGTCATTATTAATAGGTTATTAAGTCATTATTTTACTGGTCTGGCCCGCTTCAGATCAAATTAGGCTAAATATGGCCCCTGAACCAAAATGAGTTTGACACCCCTGCTCTAATATTACACTGTATTTAATTGTTCTGCCCAGGTACCACTGGACACCAAAGTAAAATTGGGCATTTTGGCCTTTTATAATATTTTTTTTAATGTTGATTTATTTGAGGCAGCATTTATTGATTCTCATTTTTAAGCTGGTAAAATGGGTGAAATAGCAAAACCTGTTGGAGGGGTACAGTGTACTCATAGAACTGGAATTACATCCAGTAATTGTTGTCATTGTAGCACTGCGTTCAGTGCACTGATTTGCACAGCCTGTGTGTTTTCTTTTACAAGCACAGTGACAGTAGATCCATCTGTGAGTAGCTCCTCCTCTCCACACAATCTGAATCAGAAGTCACTCATGTATTGGAGGAAGGATTGTTATTGGCTTGAGCCTGGATAGAGGAAGAAGAGCCAAATCAATCCAGAGTTCATGAACCACTTAGGATCAGGAATCCCATCTGTCCTGCCCATCCCAGATTTTTGTCCATCCCATTTCTTGAAGACTGTTCACCTGATGCTTTTCAAATTTGACACACGTTCTTTAACACTAGAAGTGTTGCAGTGCACACTTTGATGGCTGAATTTAAATGTTTAAATTTTTTTTTACAAATATTTGAAAGTTTCAACTTAGAAAATTTGTCCCAACAATTTCTTAGACACTATTCACCTAGTTCTTTTCAAATTTGACACCTGTGTTCTTTACATGTGCCTTTCTCTCAATTTTTGCATTTTGTACCAAATTTTGAAATGTTTTTGAAAAGACTGAAAGTTAAGCTTCCAAATTAAGCCCTGGGTAGGCAGGATATCAATGAGCAGAAGGGGCAAAGTGTGTGACTGGGTGGGGGTATTAGTAAGCTCTGCTTACTTTTTCACTTGTTAATGAGTTATTAAACATGAAACCCAGTCATTGACAGCTGAAATGGCCAATCCTGAACCAGGGATATGATGTCTATGATGGTCACATCACATTAATAGACCTACATTGAGTTTTTTTTTGTTTTTGTTTTTGTTTTTTACAGGTGTCATTCAGTGTTCATTTGTTTTCTTTGGACTCTCTAATAAATGTTGTGGTACGTTTACAATAAGATAGAAGTATGAAATGAAGGAATGAAAACAACAAAACTTAAACGTGTGGTTAAAATATTAGCAAAATAAATGTGAAAGACAAAAGAAACATATATGATGATAATGATATTTCCAGGAGTATGAAACTGTTGTTATCTCCTGGTTGTGGATCTATCTGTGGCACTCTCTCCTTCCTCCTCTTCCACCACTCATATGGGTTCTCTCCTCCATTTTTTTTCAGTGTTTTTTCTCTCTTTTTTCTGTCTTAAAGCCAACGGAATGTTACACATCCGCAGTGTGGTGCTGCTAGTGTTTGTGTGTGTACCTTATTTTTGTCATGTTTATGTGAGCCAGTGTTTGTGCTTGTGTGTATTTGTCTGTCTTTTGTCTGTTTGCTTTGTAGAAATAGTGGCTGGTGGGGGTGGGGTGGGGGGGGTGGGGCTTTGCATGTTTGTTCGTGTGTGTGTGTGTATGTGTGTGTGTGTGTGTGTGTAGGTGGGTGGGGGGACTGCCAGTGTCATCATTTTTTCACGTCCCCCTCCTCTCGACCACATGCATATTTCATGGAACTGGTCATTTATGTCACCAGCAGGAGATTTCCTCAGCTGAAGGAATGGTGTGTGTTTGTGCATGTCTATAAGTGTGTGTGCACCCCTGTGTGCTCTGGGGATACCACGTAGAATAATGTATATTTATCTAAATTATGATAGTATTGAGAAGAAGAGCATAGACAGACAGCTGCTGGCTATGTACACCTATGATTGAGCAGCATTGTCCTGCTGCTGTCTGTGTTTGACTGATATGTTTTTATATCTGCAGTATTATTCAGAGCCACAGCGTCACAATTACATCGCCATATGGATGTCTGCCTGATCATTTTTTTCGTTCATGAATATGCCTGCACCATATGTCTGTAGGATTGTGTCCTGGCTGTTCATTGTGTCTGGAGCTCATATACATTAGGTAGTTTTTTTTGTGCTGTTTGTACTGGTATCTACAGCTTGTGTGTATGTATGTGCACAGAACTATGTGTGGAAAGTGTACACAAGATGCAGTGTTTGGATTGTAAACAGCGTATAACTGGCTGCATATGAGCCGAAAGAATGAATATATTTCGGCTAAAATTTACTTAGGGGGTCAAATGAGTGGCCATTTTGTCAAAAAAAAAAAAAAGTTGTAAGAAATGCATAGAACTGTGTTGAAATAATGCTAATCCATTTGTGCACAGACTACTGATGTTATTTGACAGTGTAAGCTATATTTTCAGAAATATTGGATTTTGAATAGCACGTGTATGTGAAAACTTTTGCTGGTGGACGGACGTGACATTACCCATGATGATCTGGTCAGTACCAGTACTTTATTAGGAATAAACATATATTCTTACCATTGCTAAGTCTCCTCTTCTTCATAAATGTTAGTATTGTGGATCTAAAACAATAACAGCTGACACAAAAACACAAAATGTGGCAGTGGACGGATGTGACATGGTTGTTCCGGATCCCATCATACTGATGCTCGGCAGCCATGTCACCGTTTCCACAAATGATCCCTGTACAAAAACTAGGATCAGAATTATTTATTAGAATAGAATGGAATAGAATAGAAGCTTTATTTGTCATTGCATAATAAATACAATGAAATTGCAGATGCACCCCACATAACAAAAACCCACAATAACATTCATACTACATTCTTCTCACTCATAAATACATTCAATAAGCACAACACACACTGAAACACATCAATATTAAAATACTACTATATAAAAGTGCAATTCTATATAAAAAAGTGCATTTTGTATAAAAGTCCTCTGGCTTGGATTTAAAGTGCTGGTGGCTATGGTATATGTTGTTATTGTATAGTTTACCATCATACTAAAGAATAAATAACAATATAGAATTGTTATTTCTTTATGAAAATGCTTATTATTAGAAAACTGTTGATTTAAAAAGTGATGTGTCACATTCTTAATGTATGTATTGGTGTAACATAAGCAGGATGGATCAGCACCATACTCCATATTGCAACCTGTAAAAATAAAACATGTGATATGTAGTATAGAATCTTGTAAGAAAAATTGGGGAATCTAAAAGAATGGAATATTTGTTTTTCCGGTAAATTCGGTTAAAATATAACTTGGCCATTTTTCAGCATGAAAATATAGCATTAATTGTGATGAAATTGGACATTTTCGACCTGAAAACATAGTTCATATGACCATCAACATGTTGCAACAGAACTGAAATCCTGTCAATTTGCAGAACTTGCATTTACCAACACAAAGTTCCTTTGGGGATTCACTTATATTGATTTCTTATGCACAAAGACATAAATAAGACCTCTAAGCAAATTTTAGCCATTCCAAAAAGTTACGCTCTGATAAGTGTATCAATTTAGCAAAATTCTTGAATAGCTGCTGTTCTCAAATATGAGAATGTGTTGCTCTTGTGTTTGTTCCTGGCTCAGAATGAAGCACAGGTGGTACCATCCTGATCATGAGCACGACGCCATCAACTGGCTCCTGATATGACAATGCAATTTAGGAGTTTCATTAATTATGTGAATTCAAGAAAATTACTACTATCGAGTTAATACAGTATTGTACCCAGTTTTAACTGAAACTTAAAGCAAACACTTTGGAAAGTAGGATGGCGTGATGTGGCCAAAAACATATAGAAATTTTTTGAGATTGAATCAATCTTTGATCTAAATCAGAGTTTTCTTACTTCCTGTAAAGTACCAACCAAACCAGTTTTCTGTGGTTTCTGGAGGCTTAGGCTGTATGTGATTGCTTTTTGTTCTTGTTATCTGACTGGCAGTTTGCATTTCTACATAATATTTGACCGATATTGTTACAGTAGTGTCAGTATCCAGATGAAGTAAACACATGTTCACATTTTTGCGTGCATACAGCTGCAGTGTTTCCATTACTTACCTAAATTGTAGCAGACTAATTTGTCCCACATTTTCACACCAGCATGACTCAGGGGTGTCTAATATGTCAGTCGTGATCGACTCAACACCGTGGCTGAGTCTCCTCCTCAGTCCACTTCTGCTTGTTTTCGGCGTCTATAACTCTTTCTCTAAAAATTAAACTAAACTAAAAACCTGCTGGTTGTAGGTTAAAAAATGGTGGTTCATAGTTTTCACTGTTCTTGTTTTGGTTCATAACCCCCGCCCACCAATGACATGACCCCCTTCATCATCGGTGGGCTTGAAGTTGGTGTTTACCTGGAACCTGTTTGGAACTACTTTGGAACAGGTTTGACCAGTGCTTAGGCAGTGGAAAAACAAAGAACCAGTGCTAAGTCAGGCACTGGCTCCGAACCAGCCCTGGAATGTGTTTAGTGGAAAAGGGGTATAAGTAAAAAAGATGAGGACGATGGAACTTAGAACTGACTGTTTTTGGTGCCAGGCTAAAAGTGAGCAAAACCCATCTTCCAATTAATGTCAAATCATTATTTCTTTCATTTTTAAAGTGATAATAAACACTGAAACATGCTTTTGAGCTGTGCTCTTAATTACAGTATATTACTGTAGTTTGTCTTTTTCTCCTTTGCTTTTTTCCTCTCCTTAAATTCTGTTTATTTATGTATGTACAGCCTGAATAAACAGAAATTTCAATGAAAAATAACAGTTCCATCGCAGTAAATGAATAGTCGTAAAAATATTGCTATAATATGATCCAAAGTGATGAAAAAACATAAAGTTTCTCGTCAGATAATAATAACAAAAACCTATCACACAGAATCCAGAGAAATTATCTTTTGACCAGATCCTCCATTCTGGCACATACAAAACTTCTACTATTTACTGTTGGCATCTTCCAAGTTTTATTGATGTGACGAGGGCTGTGTATTGGCAAGAATCTGGTGATACGATACAAATCACAATACTAGGATCATGATACGGTATGTCACGATATAGCGTGATACTGTTAAAAAGGCAATTTTGTGTTTGTTTTTTTTTTTCAAATGATTATTTCCTTGAAAAATTGAATAACACGAGAAATATGCACAAATACTAAACACATTTTTATTTGATCCCAACAGGATCTAATGTTATATCACAAAATGTTCCTGTGTTCAAACTTAAATTCTGTTTTACAAACATTATAGTTTAAGATCCTGTTCAAATGTTCATATTCTATTAGTTCAGAACTAACATCAGAACATTATTTTTGTACAATCCCAACAAAGGAACGAACATCTGCCTCTCAGACAGTAAAAAGTGCTTTTAGGATGATTCAAATAAATATTTTTTTGGCAGACAGTGTTAAATAATAATAAATAAGATATAAACAATAAAGAAAACAAAAAAAAACAAAACTGAACCTCCACAATATCTGCATTTGAATAAATACCTAAAAATATTGATACAGTTCTTTTTAATATCAATACAGTATTGTGAAATGAAATATCGCGATTTATTGCAGAACCGATATTTTCCAACACCCCTAGATGTAACTAATTTTACTTTTTACCCTCGGCCACACTGGTCGCAGGGTATTGTCATCAGTTGGTCGTCCATCCGTCCGTCCATCAGTCTGTCCATGTGTGTGCAAAAACTTTGGCGTGCACCAGTGGTTCTTAACTGTGGGGGGCAGCAGATGGTCAACAACAATGATAAGGTGAGGGGAGCTCACTTTCACTTTCCCACAGCTTTACCGAAATGTCCTCCACATACAGGTCTAGGGCTGGGTAAAAAAAATTGTAGGCTGTACAGTTGTACTGCTGCGGAGTTAGAGGAATAGTAGGAATAGACAACCCCCCCCCACCCCTCACCCCCTTAGACAGAGTGTTACAAGTGACTTCGTTGTAGCAAAGGCCCAACATGATGTTTTGATGTTTTTAACAGAATAAAGATGATAAAGAAGTCCGTCCTGAGCCACTGTAGAAACATGGACATGTTTCTGTCCCATTCATTATTTAACAGCAGATTCAGCTTTTTACTGCTGAAATGTCATATTTGTTTCCTTTCTAATGTTAATATTGATACCAGTATTGATGATTCACATGGCTGCGGTAGTCAAATAATCAGGTTACAGCTCAAAATTTTACTTTGGTATGACTAAATGAATCTGAATCAATCAATTAATACAGAATCAAATTGATATCTGATCAAATTGAATTGTAATTAACTGATTCAGAACTTTATGAATCATAATGGAATTGATTAAGGAAATTGACAATGATACCCAGCCCTATACAGGTCCATCGTGTTACTTGTAGAATTATGTACTGAGGTCCAGACTGAGGATGGATTGAGGTCTGTGGGGGGGGGGTCCGGCACATCGTCCGTCCTTCCATCCGTCTGTCTGCACAAAAACTTTGGCGTGGACTGAAAGGCCAAGGGTTTTCAAGTGCACTTAAATTATGTTTCTGAGTCTGCAATCATTGTATCCTCTCCATGCAAAAGTGGAAAAGCTTTTACATTAAACAGCAGGACTTTTGAGGATTTCAGCTCTCTTAAAAACTACTGGCAACACATCGCTTTTAACAATAGTACAGTTCTATAGTCAGGCTTTTCACAAGCACTTTTGCTACAAATGAAAGTTATTCTTTACATTGTGTGCAGGCAACAGTCACATGTAGTTTCAAATGTTAGAAAAGCACATTTCCAGGATAACGGGTTAGGAATGGGCTCCAAAATAAAGATGAACTGTCTGATGGCAAATGTGAGCATTACTACACATGAGCAGTGTAATGAATAGTCAACAATAAATAGTTTGTGAATGTAAGTAATTAAACTAATGAAAACTTTGTTCTTTGTCATTTAGGGGGCGTTGGCTTATGTGTGTGTGCGTGCGTGTGTGTGTGTGTGTTGCTGCATCCATGCCCTGTTATTAAGGAAGATGAAGGAAGTTGGGTTGTCAAAGAGATGTATGTGAGAACAAAGACGGATCTTGACCAGTCCTGTTTGGATCAGCATTTGTGTGAAACAGTCAAAATAGTATTTCTTAGTCTCTGTCTTTCTTTTTTGCCTAGCATCCAAAGACCGACAATCAGTATCTGTAAATACAGTATTTTGGGTTTGAAAACCCAACCCACTGTTTTACTTTTGGCCTGGAAAATGCACAATTAAGGCAAAAACATCTATAAAATATATCTGGTTTTTACTATCCACTGTTTCCTCCCGCTCAGGCTTTTAGCTTTTCCATTCAGTCTTTCCATAAATTTTAGAAATTCTCTTCTTGATTATAAACAGGCTTTGTTTTGTATGTATTTGCAGTTAATGATTATTGTCAGTGGCATTGTTCTGTCCATTATTTTCTTGATTGATCAATTAGTTGTTTGCGTCCTAAAATCCCAGACAACAATGGGAAATGTTGATCAGTTTTCCAACATGATGTCCTCAAATGTCACAAGTGGAGGAAAGAAAACAGAGAAGTTCACATTTAGAGGCCAAAGCTGAAGAAGCTAACATTAGAAAATGTGTTTTTCTTTTGACAAGTTAAGGGATTAATGTATTATTGGAATAGTGGCTGATAAAATGAATAGTTAACGACTATTCATTGAATAATTGTCTCAGGTCTTGGTGCAATGCTTTAAGCCTGTGTTTCTCAAACCTAGGGTCATTACAAATGACATAAGATAGACATGAGGTTGGAATAAGATAAAAAATGTAAGACAAAAACCAGGTAGAAGACAGGAAAAGATTAAGATTACATAAAATGCAACATTAAAAGAAAAAAATGCATAAAAGAGACAGTCAGAATATGAGTGTTTTGTCAGTGGAAAAAGATGAAGAGCAGTGGTAACTCATGATGTAGGCTATTTTTGTTAATTCCCAAGGAGGCACTTGATTTGTTTTTTGGTTCTTGGTGAAGAACCACAGCTTCGAGGGGTCAGTCTCTTATGGTTTCTGTAATTGTGAGTCACCTGTCAAAACTTTGAATTTCCAATCATCTTTGGAACATCTTAATGTATTATATCCTAGGGCTGTGCAATTAATCGAAATTCAATTACGATTTCGATTATTACACGCAACGATTACAAAAACTATGTAATCGAGAAAAAACAATTATTAATTTTGAGTTGTTTTAATTCACGTGCACGCAAGCTACCATGAGCTGCTCTGCCCCGCCCCCCTCTAAGCTACTGCTGCCAGCTAGCCGGCAGGTCCACCCCAAGAGGAAAGCTGTACCTAGCGGTCTGGAAAAATGGCAGGAGAATCACAGCAGAAGTCCTTGGTAAACAAAAAAGGCAAGTCAAATTCAATTGTATGGAATCACTTTGGGTTTGATGAAGAAGACGAAGAGCAAAAACACATCACGTGCAAAGTGTTTCGTAGTTGTGTTGTGACTGGTAACACAACAAATCTTTTTAACCATCTAAAGTTTAACCACCGCCACCTTTATCATAATCTTATGAAAAACTAAAACGCATAAAAACAACTTTGTCCGCAATGCAATCTTCAATCTCCGAATCTCTTTATGCTGCAACTCCCGTATTAACCTAACCTTAACCCGTATAACCCTAACATGCGTATTCTAGATGGCTGATGTATACAGAAGGCCTGAACTGAAACCTCACGGCACACCACTGAATTTACTGTTTCATACTACATTGAACATACTTGAATTTATAATTTGCACTTTACGTGAGTTTTTTTTTTTTTATTGCTACAGTTCTATGGCAAGTCAAGCAGTTTAATTACAGTGCACTATTTGTTTACAAAAGGAAACATACTTGAATTTACAGTACACTTATTTGCATTCAAAGATTTTTTTGTTTCATACAAAAGTGAACATACTTTGTTTTAGTGGTTAAAAGCTTTATTTATGTTTAAAGAGTATATTTACATTGCTTCGCAAGAAAAAAATAAACAACTTTAAGGTTAACAAATAATCGTTTTTAATAATCGTGATTTCAATTATTGCTAAAATAATCGTGATTATTTTTTTTTCTATAATCGAGCAGCCCTATTATATCCTTTATTTTCCAAATTACTGCACATAGCTGCTTGCTTATCAGCTACTAGAATACAAATAGCTAGAATAGAAATAGCTGCATCATCTCAGCTGTTAAATATAACAAAAACACAACATAAATCTGTCCAGATTTGACAAGATTCACTGGCTTCATGATTCAATTTAATTATGGTGTTGGCGTCATGGTGCATCTTGGAAATGAACCTGGAAATGTTTCTGTGCCTCTTTTGTGTGATTATAACTTCACTGAGTTTCATTTTGTGATGGTGTGCCTGATGAAGCGCTGCTCCAAACCAGAAGTTGAACTTGAATTCAAAACAGGTAGTTCCTTCCAGCTGCTCCCCCTATTATTACCAGAATGGGTGGTACATGTGGGATACGTTTAGGTGCCACCCAGACACACAGGTCAGTAAAGGGTTCTCGGAGGCAAACTGAGCAGCTCAGGTGTCTTTGTGCTGACAGAGGATGCTGGAGTGTTCCCCAAACCAGCTGTGTATCTACGGCATCTCCTTAGTCAATTAAGACTGAAACACCCCCAACAATGCATCTGAAGGAGGTGTTCTTAACCCTAACACCTCTAATGATGGACTTCAAAGAGTTACTCTGCAGAAAAAACTCATAACGTCTGTCTTTTAACAGCTGTCCAAAGTTGACTGTGAGAGCTGAAGTGAGCAGAGGTGGGTGAGAACATCATCACAACTAAGAAAGTAACAGTCTGTCATTCTGTCCTCTGATTGACGATGACATCTACAAACAAGTGTTCAGAGAACGCAAACCTCCGCCAAGCACCCTGAACGGTGTGCATGTGTGGATCGACTATTTCTGTTTAGATTCAACAGTTTCCAGGTTGTCCCATACAGCAGAAAAAGTTGAAGCTTGGTACCAGTCATGTGTTTGTCAAATTATATTCAATTCCAATCAATATTTGTTGAGTTCTAATGATAAATGTGTGGTAAATGGGATTTTTTAGATTAGATTAGATTAGATTAGATTCAACTTTATTGTCATTACTCAGTATACAGGGTAATGAAATGCAGTTAGCATCCAATCAGAAGTGCAAAACAGCAGAAGTGCAGTATAATACAGTTAAATATCATATGTACAGGTAAGTAATATGTACAGATGAGTGCAGTTATGTACAACTAGTGCAAATAAGGTGGTTAAATTAAATATTGAATGTGCAGTTGAATATACAGTTGAATAAATAGGATGTTCATTACAGAATATACAGATATACATACATACATATATACACCTATGCATGCACACAAAGCTTCAGTGTGGATGTAAGCATATACATATATACACACACATGTAATTTTCAATGTTAAATGGAAATGTCCACAGAGTCCACATTCCACAGTGGACATGGACAATTTTGTGCCAGATACAAGATATTGTTCTATGCTACGAGTGGATCAAATTGGAGGCTAATCGGAGTCGTTTTGAATTTTTTATGAATTTTCAAACATTGCTCAGTGATGAGAGATAGGAAAACTGTAGATTTTGTGACCTTGCTGTGACCTTGAACTTTGGCCTACTTGACCCAAAATTTAATGGGTTGGTCCCAGGGCCTAGGCCTATCTGTGGGTACAATGTGGGAACGATGGTTGGAATAGTTTTCCGGTAAAGTTGCAAACAAACACACAAACAAACACACAAAGCAAAGTGATCACAGTACCTCCTGGAGGAGGGAATAACTCAGCCACATCCAGAAGATATGCCATGTTTTATTTATCTGATTCCTGATCAGTTCAACTACAACATGACCTGTGTGGATGCGAGGGCACTCTCACAGCAGGGAGTAGAGAAGGTACAGCTTCAGTTTCTGTCCTACTTATTCAATAAGGGGAAGGGTAGATACGGTTTGGGTGAACTACCCAGAAAGGACAGTTATTTAGTTTAATGTAGTTTACAATTATCTGTGATTTCAAATTCATCATTAATCCATGGGTAGGTAGGGTATTACAGAGCAGGAGGGGCAAAGTTTTGTCTGACTGGGTGGGGTATTATTACGCTCTTCTTACTTTTTCAGTTCTTTAGCATATCATCATTTCTTACCTCAAAAAAATTGAGTAGTAAGCCACGGAAAATATGTTTTATTAAAAAAGGAAAATAATCATGCTAAGCATGTTTTTCATTAGAAAAGTGATGTCATGCCAAGAAAATGTATCTAACTTTGTTTTGATAAGATTTTGCAGCTAATATTGAGCCAGGATTCAGCAGTTACAGGCTTAAAGAATGGCTTACATAACATTCCAGCAGAAGAACAAAATTGTTTTTCATATTTTAAGAGTGAGAACATTTGCTCAACTTCTCAGTTTAAGAATATTAAGTCTATTTCAGTGTTTCCTGTGGAATTGAGCTCTTGGTGTGGTGGTGTGTCATTGGGGGGGGGGGGGGGGCGTGTGATCCACTCAATTTGTCCATGCACTTCATTCTTCTTGGTTTCTCATAAAAGAGCTCTCCTGTACAGAAACTCTGCTGGTGGGGGCCCACCTATTATGGTCCAATCTACAGATTAACATTATTGGCCCTTTTCCACCAAATTACCAGGAATTTATTTACCTGGGTAAAAGAATTCCTGGTAATCTGTGTGCTTTGCGTTTCCATTGCACCCCAGAGTTCAGAGTAATTTATTCAAATCAGGCTGATGATGTATGGGGGAGCGGTAAATGAAACTGCACTACACCTCCAGTCCAGTAGGTGGGGTAAGAAGAAGAAGCTGAAGGCCCAAAAAGCACGATGGCACTTATAAACGGCAACTGACAAACACCCATCATTGTTTGTGCGACACAGTACGCCTAGGATGGAGGACGCCCAAGTTGTTCTCATGTTTTACTACATTACGAACAAAACCATGCGATCTGAAAAGGGAAAGAAAACAGACATTATTTGCAGAGACATTTGCAAACGCACAAAGAGAAAATCTTAAAAAAGAAAAGGATTTTAGAAGCTGTTGAGGAGATTGACTGTGAGATGGATGAAATGCGTTCCAGCATGTGTATATGTGGGACTCCCTAAACCCAGTGACAGTAGTGGTTCTGGTACGGTCCAATAACTGCTCCCTTGTCCTTTGGTTTATACTTCTGTCATTGGGTTTACAAATGTATACTCAATTTGGATCAAATGTAAGGGCTTTTCTGTGAGCCAGGGGTTTGACGGGGTTTGAGTGTGTTCTTCACTCCAACTTTATTGTCATTCTGCTTTATTCCAGCATAATTTCACTTCAGATGGGTGTTATTTGGTTTTAATGCTGTACACAAAACGTCTACACGTTTGTAAACCGAATGACAGAAGTATAAACCGAAGGGAGCGGTTATTGTACCGTACCAGAACGACTACTGTCATTCTGTGTCATTCAGTTTAGGGAGTCCCATGTATGCGTATATACACATGCTGGAAAAAATTTAATAAAATCGTCAGCTAAGTTTCAGCACCATAAACTTGTCACAGCTGCAATATTCAAACACGTTTTAGCTGATCATGTAACAAGTACAGCTCATGTACATTCACAAACTCAGCTCTAGCACAATAAAATGACACAGTACTTTAAGTGGACAGGTTGGGTTAATGTTTTACTGGTTGTTCAATCACTTAATCCATCTGGAATACATTTTAGGTGAAGTTAACCATCATTACATATTGTTAATTTTTATTTAAAAATGGTAGCTCATGTAACATGTAACATTTCAGTCATTAAACTAAATCACGTCTAACTTTAAGTGTGATGGATCTGCCTTTTTCATGTCTATTGTTTTATATAGTCCAGGTTTAACCCTAAAGTCAGACACATTTACTCAAATGCCTGCATTTAATTCAGCTACATATTACTTAAGAAAGTACTTATACTCTACTTATATTTGGATGCCTTGTAAATGAACAGACAATATTAGGTTAGATTTTTTTGTTTTAATTAAAAGTTGAAACACAAAACAAAAGGTGCAAAAAACAAGGTGCCTTGAGATTAAAAGGGAAATAAACATGTGAAAGGTTAGGGCTTCTGGCCAACTTTCCGGACAAGCTAATTTTACATGAACACAATCATTTCGTGTCATTGATTCAAAGTCTCTGTGAATTTCTTCCTCCACAAATACGCTCAGAAGAGCCTGAACCTCGTCGTCTGTCCACTTGTTGTAGCTTCTCTTTTGGTCAGTCTTCTGAATTATCATAAGACAAAGCTTGTGGAAAAGAAATAAACAAAAGTTTGCTGCTGCACAGTGGCTTAATAGCGGGTGAACAGAATGCTGCGCGTGTAGTCCACCAATCAGCATTCTCCAGCACACAGCCCCGCCCCTCAAAAATACTGGGTAATCTGAAAAATACAAGGCAACCTCCCTACCAGGAACATCTTCAGGGAAAGTTTAGGGGCGAGGGAAAGATTTTTACCCAGGTAATGTAGATGGAAACACACCAGGGGTTTTCAAAGTTACAGGCAATGCTCAAAGTTCCTGCAGTGGAAAAAAGCCTGATGAGAATTTTATTTGAAACACTCACCTTTCGTTGTAGCAGCCGCTCGGTGTAGAAAAAATCATCTCAGAAAGGTGCGGTGTCACGTACAGTTTTTACCCCCATATTATTTTTGTACTTCTGGTGTTTTCGCACATGTGCACTATTGTGGATAAATTTGGTACAGCACACAGCGTGCTGGTTTTACACCCATGTTGTTTTTACCCCCATTAACTAGGGGTGTTAGAAAATATTGGTTGTGCAATATATCGCGATATTTCATTTCACAATACTGTATCAATATTAAAAAGTACTGTATCAATATTTTTAGGTATTTATTCAAATGCAGGTACTGTGGAGGCTCATTTTTTTTCCTTATATTTTTATTATTTAGCACTTTTATTAAATAATGTTTGTTCCTTTGTTGGGATTGAATTAAAATACTGTTCTGATGTTAGTTCTGAACTAATAGAATATGAACATTTGAACAGGATCTTAAACTGTAAGGTCTGTGAAACAGAATTTCAGTTTGAACACAGGAACATTTTGTGATATAGCATTAGATCCTGTTGGGATCAAATAAAAATGTGTTTAGTGTTTGTGCAGATTTCTGATGTAATTCAATTCTTCAAGGAAATAATCATTCCAAAAAAAAAAAAAGAAGCAAACAAAAAAATTGCCTTTTTAAAAGTATCATGATATATCGTGATATATCGTATCGTGATCCTAGTATTGTGATTTGTATTGTATGGCCTGATTCTTGCCAGTACACACCCCTACCAGTAACTGTGTAGTTTTGAATAGCCAAATAAAGTGATGCTGAATAAATGGGGTAAATTCAGTATGACAGGTTTCACTACCAAATCACTACCGGATGTTTACATCGAAAAGAATGCAGTTGCACATGCCCGATGGTTTGGAGCATGTGCATAATTCTTAGGGGGGAAAAAATGTGGGGGAAAAAATTTGTACAACGGCACGAAGCTCGCACGGCTTTTTATGGAAAATAGTAGGGCTGTTATATTCTATACATATGTATGATAAGTCTAATGCGACAGTGATGATTTTTTTGTATCAAATGTATTCTGTTGCACCAAGGGTTTTGTGGCGGCGGTGCTCCACAGCAAAACCTTACCAGTGGAAACACTGCTATTTTTTAAAATGACTATCTCCATTTCTTGTCTTGAGCTCACTGTTGCACATGAAGGGTTAATTTCTCTTCTTGCGTCTTCCTCCCTCCCTCTGTCTCAGCAAATGGTGATGAGCCTGCGGGTGTCGGAGTTGCAGGTGCTGCTGGGCTACGCTGGACGCAACAAGCACGGACGCAAGCACGAGCTGCTGACGAAGGCCTTGCATCTGCTGAAAGCTGGCTGCAGCCCTGCAGTGCACATGAAGATCAAAGAGCTCTACCGACGACGCTTCCCAGCTAAAATGGTCTCCCACTCAGAACTGGCCCTTCCCGGCCCACACCACCCGGCCACGGCGGGGGTCGTTGGAGGAGGAGGCGCCGCGCTACCTGCCGGCCTGACCCAACTGGCGTATGAGGGCCACGGTGGCGCCCCGTCGCCCGCTGCCTTACTGCCCCTTTCTCTGCTTGGACCCGGGAAGCATGAGCTGAGCGGACTGACGCACCACCTTCCCACATCGGCCACACTACACCCGGTCCACCCAGACGTGAAACTCCAGAGGCTGCCCTTCTACGACATGCTGGATGAGCTGATTAAGCCCACCAGTCTAGGTGAGGGATGTGTGTTTTCAGATTTAAGATAAATGGCATTCACATTCTTATCACCCTGCAGAGCATAAAAATGAGCCTGTGCTTTGAAGGAAGTAACGGTCACATGAGCGGCTGAACCATAGGTGGTTCAAACCTGGTGTCAGGTTAGAGTTGACATTTTCATGTGTTTGTAAGTACATTGTGCTATAGGAGCCAAATAACATCTTGGCTAAAATGTGCTTAGAGGTCTTATTTCTGTCTTTGTGCATAAGAAATCAACAGAAGTGAATCCCCAAAGGAACTTTGCGTTGGTAAATGCAAGTTATGTAAATTGACAGGATTTCAATTCTGTTGCAACATGTTGATGGTCATATCAACTATGTTTTCAGGTCAAAAATGTCCAATTTCATCACAATTAATGCTATATTTTCATGTCACAAATGGCCAAGTTATATTTGAACTGAATTTACCTGAAAAACAAATATTCTATTCTTTTAGATTCCCCAGTTTTTCTTACCAGATTCTATCCTACATATCACGTTTTATTTTTACAGGTTGCAACATGGAGTATGGTGCTGATCCATCCTGCTTATGTTACGCCAATACATACATTAAGAATGTCACACGTCACTTTTAAAATCAACAGTTTTCTAATAATAAGCATTTTATAAAGAAATAACAATTCTATATTGTTATTTAGTCTTTAGTATGATGATAAACTATACAATAAATAATTCTGATCCTAGTTTTTGCACAGGGATCATTAGTGGAAATGGTGACATGGCTGCCGAGCATCAGTATGATGGGATCCGGAACAACCATGTCACATCCGTCCACTGCCACATTTTGTGTTTTTGTGTCAGCTGTTATTGTTTTAGATCCACAATACTAACATTTATGAATAAGAGGAGAATTAGCAATAGTAAGTATATAAGTTTATTACTAATAAAGTACTGGTACTGACCAGATCATCATGGGTAATGTCACGTCCGTCCACCAGCAAAAGTTTTCACATACACGTGCTATTCAAAATCCAGTATTTCTGAAAATCTAGCTTCCACTGTCAAATAATATCAGTAGTCTGTGCACAAATGGATTAGCATTATTTCAACACAGTTCTATGCGTTTCTTACAACTTTTTTTTTTTTTTACAAAAATGGCCACTCATTTGACCCCCTAAGTAAATTTTTAGCTGATTCACATTCTTATCACCCTGCGGAGCATAAAAATGAGCCTGTGCTTTGAAGGAAGTAACTGTCACATGAGCAGGTGAATTATAGGTGGTTCAAACCTGGTGTCAGGTTAGAGTTTACATTTTCTTGGGCTTGTAAGTACAATGTGCTGTAGGAGCCAAATAACATCTACAAATACAAAAAACTAAAAGCTTTTAGACCTTCTGATCAATGTGTTACTTGTGCACTAATCATGTCAGCAGTCACAGAAAACATGACATTTACGTCCCCTCTGTTATGGAAAAACTGTCTGCCAGTGATCGTGTCTGGCAGGCAGCTTATGTGTTGACACAACACTAGAAATATTATTTGCAAATTTCTCAGAGGATTTCAGTGGTGAATAAGTTATTTCTGCCTTCCATGCAAAAAAAGGAAAGTACTAAACCATCACACTGTCTTGTAATACTATTGTTGGAAGAAGTTTTCTCATCATTTAAGTAAAAGTACTTATACACACTGAAAATACAGAAAATACAAGTCATACATGATGTTTTTTTTTTTTTTATAACTTTTAGTGTTGCAATTATCTTTTCACTGCCACAAAGGATGAAAGAGAGTCAAAACGATAGATTATACTTTACAGATTAATACTCATATACTCATATTAATACTGTTTAAGTGTATTTACTTTTTAGTTTTTTCTGAGGTATTTGAAGTCATTTGAGCCACTGTATAAACTGTTGGTAGTTTACTCTCTAGTAATGTGTTATACTCTATAAGGTCATCGTATGTTTACAGTGTTGTCCAGTGAGAACCATGTATTTCTAAAAAGTCAACACGGAAGGTGTGTGTTTTGCAGTTCTGGTGTTCTTTTCCCTGATTTCAGCTGCTTCGGCTTTAAATACGAGAAAACATTGATTAAACGCAGTTCAGTTTTTGTGATTTTTCCATTTTTGTTTTGTCTGGGATGAGCTCTATTAGACACAAGCTTTATTCAGATAAATACATAAATGTGGTTGGGGCTGTAAGTATAAGTATATTCAGCTGGCACCAGCTGCCCCACCGTCATGTAAAATTGGCCTCACAGTTAGATACATATTTGTATAATGAAAATATTATGACAATTCATCATCTGCCAGCAATGCTTAGCCAACTCCAAACAAAATATTGTTGCAGCTTACCAAACCAAACATAAAGATAAAAATATGATCCACAGAGGAGTCATTATTCTCCTTTAATTCATCCTGAAATGTATCCAGTCATGAATATTACTTTTAAAATCACCTTCCACCTTAAAAATCAACGAAACACTTCTGTTCACACATTTTACTTTAACACTTCGAAACACAGACTATTGTCCTCATAGATTGTGCACGTCTGCATTAAAATACACACTAGTATTTTACATTTACTCAAGTAAAGCATTTACAATTTTTAGGTATTTGTACTTAAGTAAGTGAAGTTTTGGAGGCAGAATGTTTACTTGTAGTGGATCATTTACTCAGTGTAGTAGTACTTTTCTTTAAAGCTGCAGGAGCCCATATCAGGGTTGAAATGCTAAAATCGGAAAATATTCACCCTTCCTCTGCTGCTGTCTAATCTCTGTCTAAATCAAAAGACTAAATACCGTGTTTCTACTGTGTATGTCAGGCCTTATACACCTCAGCTGCATGAGGCACCAGGCCTTTATGAGAAGGAATGTTGTGCTAGAATGAGGCCTTTGTTTCTCATGTCCAAATTAATTGATCTTTTTTTTTTTTTTTTTTTTAAATGAGACCTTGTTTTGATTCACTTTCATTTTCGATATTAGTGGTACTGCATCATGCTCATAATAGAAAATCAATACTTCCCTAACCATTTCCTATTACGAGCCATCTAGTGTTTGAGTGGATAGAAGACGGTCTTTTTTTTTTGTTGCGGGTGTTGCCTTCCTTTGGTGCTTGTTAGTTTCTACAAATTACAGTTTGGTTTGAAATATTCAGACATAAAACAGCAGCGATGGAAGTATGACAGTGATGACATAGATGATCTAGATCCACAACAAAGTGCTGAGAATAGCAGCATTATTACTATTATTGAATGCATTTAGCTAAAGTGATAGCAGTAAACACTGTGTTTAACATTATGTGACAGATACCTTGAATTTATCCATATTATTTTTTGCCCAGTCTGTAATTAAGAACCAGCGTTTCTTTGTTTGTGTTGACCTCGACCCCAGCTATTATTAGAAAGCCAGCTTGTAATTGACCCCCAGTTTTTTTTTTTTATTTGAAAAAACACGGTATAAATATAGATGAGCTGACACTGTTTTTGAGCCATGTAGTAGAGCTGTAGTATTCAGACCTGACATGGCCACAACCTCCCATTAAAAGTCTAGACGGGCCACTTTAACACAACAGCTAACAATTCTTTACTCTGTTGATTCAACTGTTGATAATTTTCTTGGTAATTTGCTTAATTGTTTCATTTCTTCCGAAGTCCAGATCACATGTGTTTATCACCTGAACATATCCGCCTTACTGTGATAGAACAGAACATGCTGCGCACTAATACCCCTCAGCCAGGATGGACAGACGACAAAACGATAGAGAAACCACAAAATATTCATATTTAAAACTGCGGAGACTTTCATCACCAGTTTTTCATCAAATCTGTCAAACCTCAGTCATATCCTCAGTATCACAAATCTGTTAGTCTTTCTATGATTACTCACCTGAATGTCTTTCCTCATGGTGAACAATTTCTTAGTTCCATCCACCAGAAACAAACTATGTGTTTACAAACAGAGCCGGGAGGGAACTTGGGCATCTTTGGAATTTTGTCGCGCATTGTGCATTGTGTGAGGCTGAGGCTTGTGCAGATGCCTGGCAGTGGCAGTGTAACCCCAGGTAAGCAGAGCTCCAGCTGTTTCCGCGCTGTGTTTGTTGCAGCTGCCACTGCCAGGCGAAGCTCTGCTTGCTCCGCTTCCGCATTTCAGCTGTTACCACATCATGTTTGTTTCATCCATATAATATCATATGGTTGCGCTGCCGCTGCCAGGCTGGCTCCACTTCCCACAATGCACGTCGCGACAAAATTCCAAAGATGCCCGAGTTTCCTTCCGGCTCTGTTTGTAAACACATGGTTTGTTTCTGGTGGATGACACTAAGAAACTGTTCACCGTGAGGGAAGAGATTCAGGTGAGTAATGACAGACAGACTAACAGATTCATGATACTGAAGATATGACTGAGGTTTGACAGATTTGATGAAAAATTTGTGACGAAAGTCTCCCACGCCCTTAAGAAGCCACAATCTGAGAATGTTTTTAATATGATTATCAATTAACAAAATACTGCTTGATTATTTTATTAGTTGACAACAAACCAATTAATATTTCCAGCTCTATACCATTTGAATCACAATGTGGTGAAATGTAATTGTGGAATTTATGCTGAATGATACCAAAAATCGAATTGCCTTAACTCCTTTTTAAAGAGCCTTAAACTTGGCTTCATCATGGTCAGAATTTGTTGTCGTATTAGGTGTGCATCCACTTTCCGTCCTGTATTTAGCATAATAATAATACTCTGTAGTATATTGCAAATATATGGAAATGTCTACATTTCCCCACATTAGCATTTTAATAGTGTAAGCGACCATCTCATGATTAGTTTGCCTGCAGAGGCATGTATAAACACAGCGCCTGCAGCTCTGTCATCACACCATCTTTCTCTTCCTCCTTCCTCACTGTTTCCTGCACGTGCTCCATCTTTCTCTGCCTTGCTCTTTTGTCTCAATGGTCAGTGTCTGCAAAAAAAAAAAAAAAAAATCGCATGCAAAGGGATGAAAATCACACGGGCATACACCTGTGCATGCAGAACACACCCTTGTCTAATTTGAATCTCAATTGCATGTTCATGTCATTCTTTTGCACATGTACACTGTGATAAACGCTACACACACTGCTCTTCGAAAACTCCAATGTACTTTCAAATAAATAATGCATGCTGATCTTATTTTCCTCAGATGGAGGTAGAGTGAATGGATGAGTGAGAGGAAAAATTCCCCAAGGAATATGCAGATTAGTTTTAAAGCTGCAGATTTGGATTTGCTTTAACAAGTGAAACTCAGCTGCAGATCAGAGGTGATGACCCTCTTTATCCTTCTAATAATGGAGGACAGTAATGAATCCATTTGATTAACTAAAATTGCGACTCACATGCATATTGTTCTTGCTTTTAGACGGCCACAGTCTCTTCTCTTTCTCCCTGCTGGGGTTTCTACACACTACTGGTTTACTGCTGTTTACCACTCATTCATTCTCTCTCTTCTATTATTGTTTTTTCTTTCACTTTTGCCTTTCACTCCTGGTTTCTCTGCTGGTAGATGCAGATTTGTTGGCCTTGTTTGCAAATACTGGAAACCGGATCCTGACAGATTTTGCAAGAATGTATAACAACATAGTAGTAGAGATCATTGTATCTTTAATTTGCAGGTGGATGCAACCACGCTCCTAGCTGTGATAGGCTTCAGCATCCCTGTGAACCTCCTGAGGATTAGGCAGCTCAGAAAATGATGGAATGAATGAATTCAACAAGATGAAATCGTAAAAGTGACTTTTTTTGTAGTTTTAATGCTTTGGACATGGAAGAATATTCAAAACCAAAACCCAGAAAATGATGAAATAATTGAATTAATTTAATTGAATTAATCTCTCAAGTAATGAGTTTCAGGTCTGTTTTGAAGGAACACCAACATCTCTTATCACGAAAAGTTCAGTTGTTAGTTTCTAAGTTGTTATGACAATGATTTCACTTGAGAATCCTGATCTTAGATATTTGCGACTATCAAAGCCAAGTCCCTCTGATACTAATAGATGGATAATAGATATACAGTATGATGAGGCTTGATTTAAGAAATGTTGGTTCTGTCTGTGTGATTCCCTCAGATGTTAAAACTCTGTTAGGGTTCAAACTGTTTTGGCAGGAAGTCAAACATCAGCCCAAACCGGACCATACATTGAATTTTACAGTTAAGTATTCAGCAGACATCCCCAATGGTAGAAATGAAACTTAAGGAGAGTGCATCAACTCCAGTCCACTATGTTGCATTAATGCACCTTTAACATGTTTTGACTAGTACTAGTAGACACAGATTATTGAGAAGAAGAAGCAGGAGTGAAGCAGTGCTGGCTCAACTCCATAAAATATGGAGCTTGGTCTGGGTGCACTGGGCTAAAGCAGCGCCTTCTTCAGTTTCATCATGACTTTTTGCAGTGTTTACATTGCCTCATCTACATTTTCAGGTTTACTTTTCCTGGCTTCAGATCTGACGTGTTGCAAGGTTGATAAAGCTTTAGTTTTGAGTCATTGAGTCATGAGTCATGAGTTGGTGACTCCAAAAACACATGAACTTTGTAGAAATCAGAAACAACTGAAACCTGATCTTTTTTGCATGACCATCTTCAGCTCAGCAGTAAATTACATGTGGTTCTTCTATTCTTCTATTTAGCTGTAACAATAGGCAAGGCAAGTTTATTTGTATAGCACATTTCAGCAACAAGGCAATTCAAGGTGCTTCACACAGGACATTGAAATACAATAACAAGGGAAAAAGAAACACATTTAAAACATTATAAAAGAAACATGTAAAATGTGATTAAAAACAGCAAGTAAGAAAACAACACACAAAACCCAAAAATATAAAAACACACACATATTAAAGTAAGAGTTGCAGTGCAGAGTTTCGAAAGAGAATATGAAATTTAAAAAGTCCAAAGCCTTTTAGTCAAAGGCAGCAGTGAACAGGTGAGTCTGGAACCTGGACTTAAAAGAACTCAGACTCTCAGCAGACCTGATATTTTCTGGTAGTTTGTTCCAGATATACAGAGCATAGAAACTGAACGCTGATTCTCTATGTTTAGTTCTGACTTTTGGAACACAGAGCAGACCTGCACCAGACCACCGGAGTGGTCTGGATGTTTCATACTGGACTAGAAGGTCTCTGATGGATTTTGGGCCTAAACCATTCAGTGCTTTATATGTTAGCAAGATAATTGTAAAGTCTATTCTCTGCGAGACAGGGAGCCAGTGTAGAGACCTGAGAACTGGACTGATGTAGTCCAGTGTAGAGACCTGAGAACTGGACTGATGTGGTCCAGTGTAGAGACCTGAGAACTGGACTGATGTGGTCCACTCTCTTGGTCTCAGTGAGGACATTCTGGATCTGCTGCAGTCGTCTGATGGACTTTTTAGGCAGACCAGAGAAGATACTGTTACAGTAGTCAACTCCACTAAAGATAAGTTTTTCAAGGTCCTGCTGTGACATCAGTCCTTTAATCCTAGAAATATTCTTGAGGTGATAGTAAACATAAAACAATATAATAATGTACTGTTCATCACATTGTCATGCTATTTATAGGTGAAGCAAAACAAGTTAGATTGAAGCCCTTACACTGGCCTGGACCAGACCAGCCAAACTGAAAATTGACCCAACTCTAGCCTGCATCATTGTTAACCTTACATATTGAAATCCTTTTTTACAAATGTGGGTGAGGACAGAAGGTTGAGGACAGATGTGCTTATTAACCAACGTGCATGTGCACGATTATTATCTCCCTCACCCTGTCATCCTCTCCCTCTCCCTGTCATTATGTCTCCCCCTCCCTCACCATAGTCTCTGTGCTGAGTCCTACTATATAATGCACGTTCTGTGTCCAATCGATCAATGTTGCAGCACAGGAGTGCGTTTGTACGGGTTTTCCTCAGCCTTCACAGGCCCGATCGCCGCCAAAGTCACCAAATGAATAGAAACATTACCTGACTATCTACGAGGCACAATTTTATGTTTGTATTCAAATGTTGTGAGGTATGCTGGGAGATTTTAGCCTCTTTCTACTTTGAATTCTTCATCCCTGCCGCCATACTCCATTTTCAGAAGTGGTTATGCTGCCATTCATGACATTTCTACTGCTAGCAGACGATGCTACAATGTGAAGGCTGCAGTTCACTACCGCTGGATGAATTGAATCATGCTTGACAGGCCAAACAAATACATGCTCTTCCCTTCATGCCTCACATGTTGGCTCAAATTATTACCTGCACAATGCATGATTAAATGGTAGTTTACAAATGGATAGTGGTGGCAGATGAGTTCTATTTATCATGCTATCGTACAATGTCGCTAGTCTTATCAACTTGTGGGATACAGGTTCCTCTGGACTCACACTGTAGCTCTGTCAGCCTTACAAGGCAGACTGGTCAACAGCTTCTGCTACTCTTCCACTATTACCATGGTGACCTCACTCACTGGTTAAACTCCAGTTTCATCTCCAGCATAATCTGCCCGCAATAAGAACTATGAACTATGTCTCTGTGCTCATTATGGATTGTTGTAGTGTTTACACATTACTTATGATTTCGTCACCATTTCTTCAAAAAAAGGGTGCTATCCACTTTTGTATCTGATGAGTGTGCCATGTATACAAGGAGTGAAAAATGTAGTATGTAAATGTTGATGATTGCTTCCTGTAAAAATCAATCACATGATTTTCCTTTTTTTTAATCTTGAACGAAACAACATTGGGTTTATCAGATGAATAGTGGGCCAGTTAGGGGCTAGGGGGTCTAATGGGTAGGGTTGGTGTAAAAATATTGAACCAGTTTGGTATGAGCCCAAACACTGAGTTGTATAGTAATGAAAAAGTAATTATTCAGATTTTCCTGCATCAGGAGATGGAGATGGTTTTATTAATGCCACAGAATTATTTGTGTCCTGACTAGGTACATATGGAATAGGACTGAACCAGCACTGCGGGGAATACATACGCAATCTCAGCTGATTCTGTTATGAAAACGGTTTGATGCAAATTTGCGACGGTAGACGTTAAGGGGTTCAGAAGAAGCAGGAATAAAGGAGTTGATTTTTTTCCTGCGAACAGCACCCTTTGGTACTGATAAAAGCTTCCCCTTTCTCTATAGAAAGTCCATTCCTGAGGTTTGAACACCAAAAACATCATAAAACTGCATGTGTGTTTGGCTCCATGCTAGACTGTACTACTGATGTAAATGAAAACAAAATTCCATTTGTTCCAGTTGCAGATGTTGGGGAATGTCAGTGTACTGGTACCACTGACCCACTGTGATGCATGTGACAGATGTTTAAGCTAGGTAGCTGCAGGTTAGCTGTTACAGTGTGACCAGTAATGAAACCAAATGAACTCTGACTAACAATGAAACATTCAAATTATACATTCCCCATTGATGTAAACGGAACATCTAGAGAGAGATGAGTTACAATACATGTTTGGTGAGACTTGATATTTTTGACTATTTTTAACCTCATGACAGAATGTAGAGTTGCTGAAAATGGGCTACACCTGACACAACACCTCAAAAACCATCAATAGTTTCACAAAGTGGTCATTTAGATTTCATTGGGTAGTGTCATAATTTGCTGAGTTTGTCTGATTATTATGAAACCAACAGTTTATAAATTTTAAAAAAAGAAAAGAAATAAAGTTGTTTATTTGGTGAACTGAACCATTTTTCCCTGGACCCCATTCAAACAGATCAGTCTCTTCAAAGAGGTTGTGATGTGTTTACAGCTGGAGTCTGGAATCTTTTGTCTTAAGTCAGAGTACTTTTGATGAAATGGCAGTGTTCCCTCTGTAGGCCACTCATCTGTGGTTAAACTAACCAGAGGCACCAACTGACAAAAGAGGAAAGCATGGAGCATAACCTGTGGTTGGTTTGTGGTTAAATAATGATGGGGGACAAGGCCTCTAAGCCCTTCTATTTTTCAGTGTTTTCATTCTGGTCAAGTAAATAAAAAGATCATAATGATATCTTGTTTTACATACTGACACTGATGCCAATACCATAATTTAATTAACATGGTGCCATCTGCCGGGCACTCAGTGTTAATGATTCATGACAAAATTTACACAACATGTTGCTTTTCTGCACCAGGAAGATAGCTTATATTTTTTAGGGTCCTTTGGTATTGATTTTTATTTTTGTGTGTTATCGTTTAACTTATGTGTATATGTATGTATATATATATATATATATATATATATATATATATATATATATACAGGGTGGGGAAGCAAAATTGACAATATTTTGAGGCAGGGATTGAAAGACAGTGTATGACCAATCAGTTTATTGAAAGTCATGAGAATTTAAATCTATAAATCATATTTTACTGCATTTCTAACGGTCTTGTTGTGTACCTCAAGTTCATTTGCCATTTTTCTCATGGAATTGGTTGTATCCTTTAGGATTTTGGATTTGAGAGCTTTAATAAAAGCTTTGGTACGTTTTTTGTTGCTTCCTCCACCTCCAGACTTTCTCGTAATAGTTTTGCTCATAGTCATTCTCTTCTTTCCATTATAAACAGTCTTTATGGACACTCCAACTATTTTTGAAATCTCCTTTGGTGTGACGAGTGCATTCAGCAAATCACACACTCTTTGACGTTTGCTTTCCTGATTACTTTTACTGGGCAAAAGTTTCTGAAAAGTTAATAATACCTAAACTCAACTAACTCAAAAATATCAAGTCTCACCAAACATGTATTGTAACTCATCTCTCTGTAGATGTTCCGTTTACATCAATGGGGAATCTATAATTTGAATGTTTCATTGTTAGTCAGAGTTCATTTGGTTTCATTACTGGTCACACTGTAACAGCTAACCTGCAAGTAATAATAGTGTTAGGTATAATTATGACGTCAATATATGTTTGGTTTCAAAACAATTGACATAGTGCCTGCTGAGAAAAAACAACTAAATGTTCATTGTAAATTTTGCTTCCCCACCCTGTATATATATATATATATATATATATATATATATATATATATATATATATATATCAGGGATTAAAGCAAAAATTTTTCATCTGACTGAAAATTTTCTTCTGGTCAAAATCATTGGCCACTATTAAAAGTGATGCAATACAATACTACTATAGCGTACAAGTTTATATAGTCACATTTGGCAATACTGTAAAACATACTGAATGGGAGAGTGTACAGGTGTAGAAGATTAGTAACATGGCTAGAAAAAATGTCATGAGTGGTATTGGTGGGGGGTCTGGGGGTCCTCCCCCAGAAAATTTTAAAAGCTTCAGGTCAATTTTGGTGCTCTCGGGTTAATTTTAAAGGGTATGAAAACCTTTGAAGCAAGTGAAAATTATAACTAGAAGAAAACCTTACTGCAAAAAATGAGTAAAAAAATTTTTATTTAACAATTTAGGAACTCCTAAAACATAACTCCAACTCCAACAGCACATGAATTTTGGGGAAAATGTCTGTGTAAATTACCCTAACCAACTAATCTTTTATTTTTTCTGCTTTTTGGCACTGAAACCAAAAGTTTCAAGCTTGGTCATTCCGGATGTACGCTTCTGTTTTTTTCCAGAGACACATGGCACATTAGTAGAACTTTCACTTTAAACTGCACTAGGCCAATAGCCAGCTACTGTTAGCTTGTACGCTACTGTACGCTGGCACTGCTTTGACAGTACGATACACTCACGAGGAGCGAGCAGGATTTCAAACAGCTCCGTTTTCCTTGCGAACACACAATTGCTGGTCGTGAGGTGGTCGTGAGGTGCTAATCGCTTCTCTTTACCCCATGTACACTGCACGAAGCACGACACACGATCAGAGGCACATCTGGCCCGATCCCAGAAATAGTCGCACGAGTGAGAAATCGCCTCTAAACTCACACAGTGTAAGGCCGCCTTTAAACACCTGCAGATTCAGGACAGGATCGCGGTGCCGACTGGACTCTGCGAAACACGTGGGGAAGTTACTTCAATATGACTTTTTTCCCCCCTCAATTTTTCCATTTGACGGAAATCCGTCGTGGTGACGGAGAACTTTAATCCCTGATATATATATGTGTGTGTGTGTGTGTATATATATATATATATATATATATATATATATATATATATATAATAGTATAACAGTGGGACTCAACAAAAAATCAGAAGAACTCAGTCTTTTTTGGTGAGCTGAGTCCCAGGACTCAGTCTGTCATATCAATTTGTAGATGAAGCACTGTAAATAAATAATTTCAACTGCTGTCTTTAATGTAACAGAAACATAATATAATTTGCCAAATCTCCATTTAAAGTTTTATAGGGATATGATAGGTTTAGACTAGGGAGTGTGGTCATGTGACAGGGCAGGTTGAACTAGTGACAGTGGTGTAAAAGGCGTCGTTGGAGTCGACGGTGTTATGCTAAGATAGTTTGTGAGAGTTTATTCCACAGCTGGGGACATAGTTACTGCCAAGAGGTCTGCACTGTTCTCAGACAATGTAGACATCCTAATTTGTTTTTGAAAAAGAATTTAAAATTGTAAGCTCATGAGAAGCTCATGCTTTGTTTAGTTTGTTTGTGCTTTGTTTAGTTCAGCACTGTAAAAAGGAGCTTCTTGACATGTATTAACTTAACAGCTGAATACTGAATATTTTATTTTTATACATTATCTTAATCTTTGATCCCTTGAAAACTGCTTTCAGTTGAAGTTTTGAAAGAATCTGAGAATCGGCCTCAGCGGTGGGCATTCACATCCCTAATATCTAACGCCCTGCACGGGACAATCCACCCTCATGGACCGCGGTTTTTTGGTTTTACAATTGATTTTGCGTTGGCACTTTATGTACTGCTTTACAGGCCACTGAGTGTGTGTGCCTGTCCAGGCAGGCAAAAGCCCGCCCCCACAAGTTAATGTCCAATCACTGCTGTGCCTCCTCAACAGTGATTGGGGGGTTTGGCTTTAGAACTGATGAAGGTTTAAGTCACTCCACTGTCACGTCTCATCTGTGCACTGACTACACACGCAGTATACGACCGCAGCTTGTACCTCTCTCTCTCTCTCTTTCTCTCTCTCTCTCTCGACATACATGTGAGCCTGCAGTGCGAGGAAGCCCCGCCCCTCAGTGAGAGACAGCAGGCAGACTCCACCCACATCCGAATCCTACACAGGTCCACTTTTCTAAACCCACACCTGCCCCCACAACCCGACCCACTACCCACATTCATTAGACTCCTGACCCGACTCGTGATTAAACACATTGTCTACACAGTAACTCCCTTTTAAGTACCCATGGGTTAGGTACCCGATCCAGTGCAGGACTGTGACACACATACAATACCATGACACAATTTGTTCGCACTGTGAAACTCAGTTTTTGCTGACAAGCCAAATAAAAATCTAATTTTGGGAGAAAACAAAATGTTCTCTTTATGCACAAAACACGTACCGAAACCAAACTAAAACTGTGGCCCAAAAACTGTGGTCATCGTGGTCTACCTGTACTGTTGCACATCTAATACACACACACACACACACACACACACACACACACACACACACACACACACACCATTGTACCACATTGTTGCAGAGACTTACAGCTGCAGGCTGAAAATCACACCAGCATTCATTACACAGCACACACGTCTCCCAGAACAGTCGTTTCATGATATCAAACCAGCTGCAGTCCATCACATACATTCACCTCTGGTCTGCGTTTCCTAGTGAATTGTTTATGTCTTAATGTTTCATGTTAAAAAACTTGGTGACAGGAGCAGCCACACTTCTGCTTCTCTCTTTGATTTAGACTCATCTACAGGAAGCACATGATGAAGTACAGTCACTTTAAATAGGATTTGAGATTCAGCCATTAGTGTTAGATTATACTGTAGGTTAAATAGATCTAATCAACCACACAGCCCCACCCCCCACCTCATTATGCGTTTCTAGGCAACTGTAAACCTCACATCATTCGCAAATGCCACAGTCCACCTCAGTTCCAAAATCAACACTTCACACACTTCATTTATTTTGATTATTTTCTCCATCATCTGCCATAATAAGGGAAGGCAGAAGATAGTCATTTATTTATTGTAGATTAAATCCACTTGATTATCAGAGTGAATCTAATTGGGCTTTTTGGTATTTTACAATGTGTGTACGTCGTCTACAGAAAGAATAGAAATGTTGGTTAAGTGTGTCTGATGCATGAAAGTAGGATGATAAAATACACCTTCCTCCTGCTGTGAAAAAGTGAAGCTAGAATAACTCCTGGATGTTTAGGTGCCCATAACTGCTTTGTGGTGTTCACAATAAAACATAATAAACTGAACAGGTGTGTACCGAAACGGTTTGGTTTGGTATGTGTACCATTACAGGCCTAAATGTTTGTGTTATTGTCATCATGACTAAACGTGAATAAGTCGCTTTGGCCCAGTGTTCTGTACAGAAGTCCACGTATAGATCCATGTACCCATAGTGTTGTTGACATATTACTGATTGTACTGTCATGCATATGAACCCACCTGAGACATGGTTCTGTATGTGTAATTTCATCTTATATTGCCAGTAATGGTACTGGCATCTAATGCAGATGTGCTTCATCTTTAATTTTAATAATTCATTATAATGATGATGATGATGCTTAGATTATTTTGGTTCACCCTTCAACACTTGCGGCTCAAATACACAGTGTTTAATGGTAGTGGTAATGCTGTAAAATAGTGGTTTTACAGGACTGTCATCTTGTTTCTAATGCATGGGTTCCCAACATTTTTTGTCTCCTGACCCCATTTTAACATCACAAATTTCTGGCGACCCCAGACATTGAAAACAGAGACTTTTTTTTTTTTTTTTGCTAAAATTAATTTGTTTTTGATCATATAATAGTTTGCTATACTATGTTGTAAATGAACATTAATTTTAGATGACATTTAGTCTATATAATGCATATTATTATGGACGGAGGCAGTAAATCCAGGTGTAGATTACTGCACAAAGTGAGAAATTTATTTTCCTCGGTCAGGATATGTGCAGTCAGTCCAGCTGTGATTTACAAGGCTGACAATTCATACTGAACAAACAAGAACTGAAACTATGAATTATGAAAGAGCTGCAGCATCTGAAACCGACCACAATGAACATTTGACAGGTAAACAGAACCACACACAAACAGAACCACACACAAACAGCACCACAGTGCTTCAGTTTCAGACTCACAGTTTGTCATGTCTTTTATGGATTATGATTGTCTCTCAACTCACCATATATTGTTTATCAGTAGGTTTTTATTTTTATCAATTACTAGAAATTTCAGGCGACCCCATTTTGAATTTCAGGCAACCCCACATAGGGTCCCGACCCCAAGGTTGAAAAACACTGATCCAATGCCTTTTTCAACTTGAGTAGAGACACAGACCTGAGACCTGGATGATTCTTCTCCTCAAACTCTGAGGGAACTTTTACAGCGTTTATACAGTAAAACTGCCAGTGTAGAAGCTACATCTATTAAATAGCTTATTAACAAACTTATCAGATAGATGTATCTAGCACATAAATTAGCTGGGAAATCTCTTAAAACAGAAATCACCTTAAAAAACTTCGTCTTGAACCTGTTCTGCAGCCAATCACTAGGAGGTAATCAAATGTTTGGCCTCACTTTTAAAGAGTTCTTGTTTGAAATGTCTATGATTTGAAATATTAAAATAACTGATGACTTTTTTTTTTCACCCGTTTCTGAATCGGCTGATCATTTATAGGGGAAAAAACATGTTTCTTCTGAGGCATCTGTTACAGTGACTTTTCTTTTATTTCAACTCAGTCTTTGTACATAAATACGGCAGCTTGCAAAGCAAATATTAAATGAAAACAGCCGAAAATTTTGTGAGCAGTTGCAGAATTAATTATAAACAGCTGATATCATGTTAATCTGCTGCTGATTTTAGACGATGGAAAGTGAAGCTCAGTGCAGCTGCTAGTGAGAAGCTGCCGTCCAAATGTTTTCTCAGTTCATCCAATTTGACTATTCTCCCGAGACAGAACTACTACATATAAAAGAAGACCTGCTTTGGAAATCGAGCCCAAGTCATAATGGAGCAAATAGCCCATATGATAGAGTTGTTGAAATACAGTCTCTTCATTCAGAAGTCAGAGGTTTAAGTTCTCAAAACAGTAATGATCCCTCCTCCTGAAGTGTCCTTGATAAAGCACCCGTAATCACAACTAGTCAGATGTTCTGTACGTCCTGTCTCCTCTGGGATATAAATACCTTATCAAGTACATCAGGGCTGTCAAACTCATTTTAGTTCAGTTCCACATTCAGCTAAGTTTAATCTGAAGTGGGCTGAACCAGTAAAATAAGTAAGTAAGTAAATTTTATTTATAGAGCACTTTTCACAGACAGAGTCACAAAGTGCTTTATCAAAATCAAATCAGATTTACAGAAACGAAATAATAACATAATTTATAAATAATGTCCACTCCAAGCTTTTCTCTATGTTTTAGAGCGAAAAAAGTAAATTTACATTATAAAAAGGTTTAAATCTACAAACTATCTTTTCAAAAGATGTGAATAACATTAGCAAACTGAAAAAATAAGTGTAATTTTAACAATGTTATGCCTCAGTTTATCATTTACACAGGTGCATTATAACTTACAGATCACAGTGGATCTACAAATACACAAAACATGTAGTAACAGGCAGAATCTTGTTAAAATTACACTTACTTCTCTTAAGACATTTCAGGTTGTTCATATTTGCTCAGGTTTTTGCGAAATTATACTTCGTTTTAGTGTAAATACATGAAAATATTTACATTTACAAAGAGAAAATTTCAGAGTTGTCATTATTTTTATGTTACTATGATAGTATTTTACTGGTCCTGCCCATTTTAGACTGAATTGGTCTGAATGTGGAACCTAAACTAAAAGGATTGTTAATATCTTCAGTGTAATTTTTGCATTTCACAAATTCATCCCAGGGACCATACTGGACCCTTTGGCAGGCCGGATTTGGCTCCTGGGCCGCATGTTTGACACCTGTGAAGTACATCATCAGCTGAATTCAGCCGATCATTGTGGAAGTGTCCCCAAACTTTTCAAATACACAAACCTCTTCTGTCTATCTGAAAACGTAACTTGTGATTTACCAGCTCCTCTCTGACCCCCATGTGCTTCCCAGCAAAATCATTTTTATCACAGTGTAAACAGCTCAAGCTGCTCACAACAAATGAACATCAACAAAGCAGCTCTGAACTATAAACACACTGCACAAAATGGCCTCTCTGTCTGAAAGCCCGTTAGTTTTAACCCCACCCAGCCCATGCTGTGTCTGGGCTGGTGCATCATCACAGCCACAAGGAACCTGATTTAACCCTTTCATGCATGAATTATGAGAACTTTAGTCAATGTTTTTTTTCTTGAGTGTTTTTTATTCCTCTTTAGGCATGAAAAAAACAATGTGATTGTATTTTTTTTTTTTTATGAACCTATTTTTCATGGAGTTACAAAAATGTCCACTCAGCTGGACACCATGCGTTTAGTTTTTGAAGCAAAGAAACATGTATTTAAAACCCATCAGAAAATGATATGCTGTGTGAAAACTATGAAATAAAAACATTTTTAATGCCACTAGTCTGATGTTTTCTTACATTTTATCCTACTCAAATACTAGTTATCACTCATTTCATGGAGATAATATCCTCTGAGACCCAGGAAATTGACACTTTTAGCTTTGTTACACTAAAAAAAATTGTCTTGATTAGAAACTGCGTAATGCAACAGTTTTTTCAGATCCATTTTTAAAATAATTTTTATTTATTTATTTTTTAACGGAATGTCCTTTGCAATGGACAGCATTTTAGTTAAACTGTCAAACTTTTGTCCCCTATAGAGGATACACTGCATTGCTGGGTCTCAGGAGGTTTTGCCAAAAAAAAAAAAAAAAAAATTTTGTTTCAGAAAACTGTTAATTACAGTCTCATAACAATTAGCAATTGATTTCCACTCAAACATGTTACTGCAGATCAAGTTTATCTAGAACAGCAAAGTTACAGTACTGGTATGAATTACAGTGTATGTGGTGGTGCATAGGCGTCCACTGTGTTGGCTGATATGGAACTAAAACAACAAAACCCATGAATATACAAGAGAACAGCTGGGGAATAACTGTTCAGTGTAGTGACCACTATGCATGAAAGGGTTAAAGACCCCAAGCCCTGATTGTAACTCTAAACAGTTGTTACTCTTCAAGTTGATGTGAAACTCACACAACACTGTTCTCTCAGTGGTTGTTCGACATTTGTCCTGATGTGTTTCACGATGCGCTGACTTAAGCTGGAAAACTACACGGCTTTAACAAGCTGTGAATTGCCTGCCTTATACGTCGATAGGAAGACCAGGGCCAGCTGCCAGACGAGAGAATTTAACGCCGGCCTTAGAAATCCTGTAAGCACACTGGAATGCCTTAATGAGCCTTGTCAATATAGAAGTGCACACACACTTATGAAGATAATAAAGGGTAATCAGCGCTGTTGGGGCGAGAGGAAGTAACACTTGTGGAAAGTTTTTAGTGCTGCGTATGTGTGTGGGTGGATGCAGCATCCAGAACTGACCTTTTGTTACAGATCATTCTAGTAGTTTTGAATTTAGTGACGATGAAAGGCTTTTTGTCCTTGTATTCCCTGTGACTGTTTATGAATATTGTGTGTGTGTGTGTGCATGTGTGTGTGTGTCTGTGTGTGTGCACGCGCCTGCGGTACACCAAACAGAGAAAAAGTAGCAAAGCCACTAACACGTTAATCGACTCCAGCTGGGCTTTGTTGTGCTGAAGACGGACCGTAGAACTGTGCACATTCTCTGTCGCTTAGCTCACCCTTCTCTTCTTTAAACCACAGCTAAACCCAGAGCCAACGCACTCTACGTTTTAACTCACTTTAAACGTCAAACTCGATGTACTTTAGTTTGTTCCAAACTTGCAGGCATTCAAACCCACCTGCCTTTTTCTTTTTTTTTTTCTTTTTTCTTTTTATTTCAAACATGCAAAGAAACAAAATAGAACAAAACAAAATATGACATTTACATGAACAGACTCTATCTTCAAGCACATATAAATCTGAAGTTTTCATGGTCGAAAAGGAGTAGGAAGAAGTATAAACTTATTTAATCCAACCCCTCAGTGCTTTTACACCTTTATCACTAACTTAATACAAGAGTCAAACAATACAATTTTCCTAATTTTAGCATCGAACCACAACAAATACATATGCAATAACTGAATTATACACAACAGTATGATCATGGCAGTGCAGTCATACAAACAGACTCAACAATTCAACAGTTTTCTTCAATAATTACAGCAGATTTATCAATTCAACATCCATAAACAAACAGGCCTCACTGTCATTATTAAATACTGTAACCTCTCAAGAATCAATTCTGTATATCTTTTTTAAACTGAGTTATGTTTGATATTTGTTTTATCTCCACACACAGTTTGTTCCACAGTTTTCCTCCACAGATGGTGATACAGAAACTTTTTAACCTAGTGTGTACTTTATGAATCGTTAAATTAAATTTTCCCCTTAAATCATAGACTCCCTCTCTTTCATTAAACATGTCTTGAATATTGCCCGGCAGTATGT
The DNA here is from genome assembly GCF_902148855.1 of Sphaeramia orbicularis. Lineage (NCBI taxonomy): Eukaryota > Metazoa > Chordata > Actinopteri > Kurtiformes > Apogonidae > Sphaeramia > Sphaeramia orbicularis. Next base: position 10,356,638 of record NC_043959.1, on the reverse strand, counting down.
TATTCTTTGCTTTATACATTATTTGAATAGTTTTGAACTCCACAAGGTTAATGAGTTTTAAAGTTTTAGATTGTAAAAATAGTGCCTTAATCTCATTCTTTCTTTCAGTTGTTTTACACCATAAAAAGTACAGCAGCTACTTGTGAAAAGAAATCACAAAAATATTGTTGTAAATTATTCCATTATTAGTCAGATTTTCATGGACGTTCTGATGACTGGAGATAGAGCTGAGCAATATGGCCAAAAATGTCATCTTGACTTGTTTTATTGTTATGGAAAATTTTCAATTTTAATCAATTGATTTCTGGCTACATGAACTGAAGACAAAACATGACTCAAAGGATTGCTTCAAATAAAAAAAAAAAAAAGTCATTCTTCCCTCTATTAAAACTATATGCCATACTTGACTGCAAAACACATTCACAATTAAAACTGTATTGTATGATCTGGCATTTTGACACTTTTCTTTAGTAATCTTAAAATGCTCCTAATAAGCATGTGTCAAACTAAAATGTAAAAGAAATCCACCAGGTTTTGAAACTCAAAAATGTTTAATTCTCATATATTTCTGATAAAAGTCTGGCCAATCATTTTATTCGGTCCGAATGAAATGATTGGCTGAGCCTGAGCCTCCTGCCTGTCATCAGTTACCGGTGCCTCTGAATCTGACTCCATTGACATGTTTCACTCGCACGGCTCCTCCTGTGACGGGCTGTGAATGGATAGGACTCAAATCAGTGGCGGCTGCTCATCTTTCAGAGAGGGGAAGCTCATTGTCGGCTTACATCACAAAAATTGTCATGTAAACATAAACAACAGTATGATTGATTTAACTATCTACAAAATGATATTAAACTCGAACAAAAAATGATTAAATTATGTAACTGAAACAAGAAAACATTGAAATTATGTTAAATTGAAACAAGGAAGTACAATGAGTGTGTTTTATTTACAGTGCAAGAAATGAACAAGTAATTTCGTAGTGGTTTCTCTGCCGATTTCACAGCAGAATGTGCGACAGTATTAAACTGAACTCTGTCAGTGAAGGAGTAGATCTCAAAATCGCTGTCAATCAAATGGGATTCAGCCTTTGGACCAATCCTCCAATCAGCACGTGGAAGCTCAGCGTCCGGCACGGCCAAACTCCGCCCGCAGCTCCATTCACCCCCAGAGACGTCGAGTGTCCGGGGGCGGGACAGCATCGTGGCATTTATCCAATTACCGTCCAGTTTTGAGGCAATGAAAAAACCTGTTCCACTCAGTCCCATTGAAGTGCATGGACACTGAGCGTCTACGGGCAAATGCACTGAGCAGAGATCGAATGAGAAAACAACGACACGGGAATGTATGAGAAGTGAACAACATCGAGTCCGATGATTTGTGATAAAGCTGATTCTGAACGAACTCGTCTGTGAGATGAACGTGTTCTAACACATTTGTAATCAATGAAATGTCAACACAAACGTACATATTTGACCATTTAATTTGAGTCATTTTAGGGGAAGCTGAGCTTCCCTTGCAGTCTGTGAGAAATCACCTCTGACTCAAATATACGGTGCAGAAGGGAAAAAAAATGGATTTATTAGCAGAAACCACAACCAAGGGGAACCAACAGAAAAACCCGACTGCAGCAGTCACAGTCCGGTGTGTGAAGGATGGAGATAAAGTCTGGGTTATTGTGGTTTGATGAGGCGCGGTGAAGACGATCCAGCGCTGCACGGCCACAGACATGATCCTTAATCTGACTTAAGTACAGGGTCTCCTATTGGAACAGGAGCAGCAGATGGATGATGGTGTGCCTGAGTGCAGAGGGAGGGGTCCACGGACATGCCCGAGAGGACCGTGACACCTCCGCCTCTACCTTCACTTCTCACTGTGTGCGTCAGGAGGAGGAGCCCCAGAGCTCAGGCAGGGGGAAGTGGGCGGGGCTTTGGAGGGAGGGGGTGTTGTTCATGTTCAGATTATTTGCTAAATGCTGTGCGACATGCCAGATGAGTAGGTATAGCTTTAATGTTACAAGAAGCAAACAGGTTGCATTTTGAATTTTTGTTTGTTAGCAATAATGATTCTTGAGGAATGATCATAATTTTTTTCAGATATTTCTGCAAGATAAACCTCAATGAATCCAAATAATTCAATATACTGCCCAGCGTTATGTAGATATGTGGTATATTGGATAAAACGTTTGTTTTTTTCTAACAAACAGCCATATAGTAGTTTAGAGTAGTTAAGAGTTTACCTTTTTGCACTTGGTTTTACCACCCTATCAGAGGATATTTATGGCTTAAAATGAGGTGGAGGTTGGACCAACTCACCATGTTTACTATATCCTCAACTGACGCCAACTTTTTCAAGCATTATACTTTAAAACTTTTGTTAAATATAAATTGAAAATTACAACTATTGTTAAAAATAGTTTGGTAAACAGTTTAACTGTTTCTTTGACACTTCATGTGTCACGTGAAGAATCAAGCAAAAATGTAACTGTTAGTGTGAAAATGTCAAAAATGCCGAAATTGAAAAATGAACATTACTTTTCAGAAGACCTTTCTTGCTCAGCAAAAATAAAACATGTAGCCTGTGTGTTTATTTCAGTATATTAATGGCAAAAGTGTTCCTCTAGTCATATAATTTTTATAGGCATATTTATTTATTTACTTATATGCCTAGTTTTAGTGAAACAAAAAACAAGAAGAGTTAAAAAAAAAAAAAAAGAGGGAAAGTGCCACAATTGCCACGCTTGTTAGTAAAGTGTGTTTTTCATGAAGTTCAAGAGCTGGAGCCTGCACACCGTGTGATGGTGGGGGCCATCTTGTAATTCTCTGTGCAGGAAAACCCCTAGGTCAGTGTTTTTCAACCTTGGGGTCGGGACCCCACTTGGGGTCGCCTGGAATTCAAATAGGGTCACCTGAAATTTCTAGTAATGATAAATAAATAAATAAAAATGCACTAATAAAAAATATATGGTGAATTGACAGAGACAATCCCAATCCATAACAGACATGACAAACTGTGAGTCTGAAACTGAAGCTCTGTGGTTCTGTTTCTCTGTCAAATGTTCATTGTGGTTGGTTTCAGATGCTGCAGCTCTTTCATAATTCATAGTTTCAGTTTTTGTTTGTTCAGTATTAATTGTCCTCCTTGTAAATCACAGCTGGACTGACTGTACATATCCTGACCAAGGAAAATCCAATCCTCACTTTGTGCAGTAATCTACACCTGGATTTACTGCCTCCGTCCATAATAATATACATTATATAGACTAAATGTCCTCTAAAATGAATGTTTATTTGCCACATAGTATAACAAACTATCACATGATCAAAAACCAATTAATTTTAGCAAAAAAAAAAAAAAAAAGTCTCAGTTTTGAATGTCTGGGGTCGCCAGAAATTTGTGATGTTAAAATAGGGTCACGAGACAAAAAAGGTTGGAAACCACTGCCTTAGGTCCTCTATCACTGCTCCTGCTTTTCCAGCTCGACTCTTTTATTCAAATGTGGTGCTGCTAGAGATGCTGATAGCCAAAACGCTCACTTGAGGTGTCAGAACAGTAGTGTGATGTCACAGTAGATCCATCCAGTTCTTCTGCTCAGTCTGTGGGCGCATATTGCAATCAGTTTAATTTTCAAATAACCTTTAATCCAAATAATTAATAAAGAAAAAAACTTTTGTTTTGGTTTGTTTGTTGTTGCTGCATTATGCTGCAGCTGTGCTCATTTTCCCTAGTGCTTAATATCACATTTCATAAAAGAGAGAATTTCTCCTATTATTTGCCAACATGCTGCTTTTTTTGGCCTGGCCTGCACACTGCCACTATAATAAACAGCAGAAACCACAGACACAAGTATTATCCTAGGTTTTCACCACGGTAATGTCCTCCATCTTTGACAAGAAAGCGTTTGGCAGTTTTTAACAACATGGTGCCAGCATAATGTCAGGTTTTTAAAATGTACTCCTGGTTTTCAATATTTAAATATGTGGAAATGTGTGTCAGCGTCACTGTGTGTGTGCGTTTGCGTCCTGTTCATTTCTTTACTTACTCACTGTAATCAGCAACCCAAGTCCGTCACTGTCTGAGTTTTAAATTATAAAACTATAAATGAAAAGCGGAACAAACATCCAACGAATGATGGATTGTCGGACAGCCACTGTTAAAAGTTCAGCGTGTAACGTTTAATGACATCTAGTGTAAAAGTAGTGGATTACAGCTGACTGAATCGCCCTCATCTCATCCTACTGTACGGTGACTGAAGCTTTTTATTTAAGAGGACTTTAAAATCTAATCTTAGCCGTTTTCCTATGTCTGACTCCGCCCACTGCATGATCCTGAAGAGTGCTAAGAAGAGGCTCAGGGTGGTGAATGTGCAGCTGTGGATGTGAAACAGGAGGAGTTCAGGGGCATCTGGGCTTCTGAAAGGGTTACTTTGACTCTTTTCACCACCCAAGAATCGATATCTGTTTAATATCTGTCTGCTGTATGTGGAATATTTTCTCCTCCTTTTTGCCATCCCATAGTCCTTTCTCCACAGGGAACTGAAGCCTCTTAAACCTACCACAGCTAAGAAGCAGTTCTTTAGCCTGTGCTGTGCCACTGTGACATTTTCAGACATTAATTCAGATTCAAACGGACAAAAATAAATTAATTGATCATGGCAGCATTCAGTATAGAAAAAGAACTGGCCCTGTGTGAGTCTAGTGCAGTGTTTCTCAATGGGGGCGGTACCACAGTAAGCTATGTCATGGTAAATCCTCACCCCCAGTCACGAGGGAGGCGCTACCTATGCAACGTCCCCGCACATTTTCTTCTGAGGGGGGGGGTTCTGATAAGGTAAAGGGCCGTTTGCTCAAAAATGCTTGACAAACACTGGTCTAGTAGTTCATAGCAGTAACAGGACTTCAGCTTGTTCAGGAAGTGGTGAGTTTTGCCATTTTCACCAGTTAAATGCAGATTTTGCCATGTTGGTCTATTTTCATCTGGATTACCACAGTATTCATTTGTTCACAATTAAGTATCCAGAATTCCATTTACAGCTCAAAGAATATGTTTTAGTATTTAGTACCACTTTCGCTCTGGTGCATAACACTGGGTAATAAAAAATGTTTTTTGCAAGTTGTCTAGGTTTTTTCAACTGAATTAGGACCATTTTGCACTGCTAAATCCAAAATGACATCTGTTTTTCTCAATCAGGTCAGTTTTTTTTGCTAATTTGATTTTGAAAAATTTGATCTTCTCACAAAATATAATAATTAATACCAAAATAAGATTGGTAAGCACACTTTATGAAACTTGTGACTTGATTCCTGTTAGGTACAATGGTGTATTCACCGCAGATGTAGCAGAATACGTCAGGCTTATTTTTGCAAGATCTTCTAGTCGAAGCCATTTCATTCACCTGCAATATTAAAAAAAACCATTAATCATAAATTGGCAAAAGTAAAATCTTCAGAACTCGTTTATTACAAGAAATATGAAAGAATTTTGTATCATATGATGTGAAAATGCCCATAAATGTAAGCAAAAATGTTAAAAAGCCAGTATGTAGCATAGTTCAGAAAGTTGACCTGATTGAGCAAAATTAATGTGATTTTTGGATTCAGCACACCAAAATTATCCTAAATCAGCTCAAAAAACTTAAACAATAAATTTGTTATTGACCAGTGTACTCAAACATACCGTATTTCCATATTCCATCTCCCAACTATGCATACCAATTAAACATAATATACATTAATAAATTCAGTGACATAATCATACTGTTTTCAGTGTTCTCATTACTCGTAAGTATTGTTACTACAAGTGCATTTCACTCACTCTAACTGCATTTGTGTTCACTGATCTGCCTTGGTGGTGGTCTGCGCTCTCTGAGTGCTTTTCTAGTTACATATAAAATAGTATTGTGGTTGTCAGGCGGTTCTGTTCTTTTGTGCTGATATGCCCGTGTTTGGACACGCCTGTTAGTGTGTGAGTCCAGTGTGCATGTTGGTCACTACATTTATAGTGGGGGTCTCCAGTTTCTGCCACCGTTTCTTTGGGGGTCATGAATTTAAAAGTTTTGGAACCCCTATTCTCCAACATTGATTCACCAGTAAAATTCATGGCGTTTGATCAGTGACAGTGGATGGACACACTGGGTTTATGTTCAGTCCAAGTGTACCAGTACTGGTCATGCTTATGACATTAACGTACTTTCGGACTATAAGCCACACTCACCCCATTGATTCATTGATGTCAAGCTTACGTGCAGCAGCTCTATTTCCTTTCTTTGACAGCCGGATTGATCGTTAGCCCGGAAAACATAAATGAAGCCGCATCATTTTTGAGCCGTGGGTTCAAGGGCCTGTGGAAAAAAGTAGCGGCTTACAGACTGGAAATTACGGTAATTGTGCTTTGTGTTATTACTAGCATTTACTATTAGCAAGAGAGATGCAAATTCAGTGGAAAAAATCATCATAAATGCGCCACATTGGACCTTTTTATTGTGTGAATTATGGGCGGGGGCAGAACCTATGGGGAGCAGCCATTGAGCGCTGGAAGTGACGTATCCAGACCCAGACTTAGCCAGACCACCATTCTGCTGTTATGATGCTGGACAAGACAAGTTAAAAAAAAAAAAAAAACGTACCCGCATTTTTTCCAGGTGATGGAGTGCAAGTAAACTAGCAGCAGTCAGTGAGCAGACTGAGTGAAAAGCACGTGTCGGTGCTTGTTTGTGCAGCCGTAAGCTTTGCACTCCCCCATTGTCCAAGAGACACGACCTAGCACTGGCCGATAATGTGTTATCTTGGAAGCTGTGATAAATATAGTTGTGGGTATTTAGTGGTCAAACTGAATATTTATGGATTATGGACAAAACAACACATTTTTTTTTCATGATTTCCTGAAATTTTTAGAGGAAAATATTAACTGAGAATACTGTATAACTGACATATTAATCAACAGTGAAAAAATTATTAGCTGTCATCCAAACAGTAACAACACACATCAAATGACTGTTTTTCATAGTATTGATTAAACAGAATGAATTAGAAATGAAGGTGTGACTGCAATGCAAACCTGCCTCTAATCACACCCTGATACCTTCTGTTGTGGAGTTAAATAAATGAGATCTCCCACATAGTTGGTCAATATACAGTCAGTTTTATAAAGATTCATGTTTTATGCGTTCTCTCCCACATACTGTACATACAAACACAATGGCCTGTTCTTCTTTGTCACAGTGTAAAATGCAGGATACTGACAGCTAAAGTATTCACATGACACGTTCAACATGTTGAGCTTATCATCCCAAGTTTTTCTACATTTAGAAGATTGTTTTCATTATTACAGCTTGACAAACTGCTTTCTTCACTGCTGAAAACTGAATTGGCATTTCGTTTGATCTATCTGATGAGAAAAGCTTCTTTTTTCAGCATCATGAGGAGACAGAGCTACTTCATGATTCACTGACAGAAGCCACTGGTCCTCTGCTGTAGTAATTACAGTCAAGTCATAAAATTAATGTCCCAATGATTTATTCATGTTTATATTTTAATAAGCACCATTAAACTGAAATTAGATTAGATGCAGTGACAGAAATGTGCTTAATAACAGTAATTACCATTTGGTGAGTAACATCATTAATTTTAGGTCGTCTTTCCATAATGTTGAGTAAACACTTAATTGATTCAAATTACACTCTGGATTTGGCTGAAGACTTCATTCATAAAGTTGTTTGATTCTGTGTCAAATGCCCTAAAGAAAACCTGCTGTGTGTCTGTGAGCCAAAGTGAAGCAGAATATTTTTACACCAAAATGAATATTGATTAATGTTGACTCCAGTTTTTGTTCAGGCTGTATTTGACAAACTGAATCAGTATATTAATAAATATTATCATCCCAGATTTACAAATGCTAGGAATTTGTATTTTTCTTTGCAGTTCTTGATCTCTTTCCTTAGAAGGAAGATCACTAATATTAGTGAGAAATGAAAAATTATCTTCATTTGAATAAAAATGTATCAGTGAAAAGCAAAATTCTTAAGATTGAAGGAAAAAAATGATAAAAGGGTCAATGATATTACTTCTACATTTATTTTGTCTGCATATTTTCTTACCTGTAAACACATTAAAAGATGCAATAAATACTGTTCATGTAGGTACTCTGAAACCATTAGTGTAGAGCTGAAAGGATTAATCAATTAATTGACTCAAATCAATTAAAAAAATAGTACAGTTTTCCTGAATCGAAGCTTTTGTTTCCTTAATTCTGCTGCTGTTAAACATTGGTTCCACTGTTGTGTTTCACACGAACGCTTATTGTGACGCACATGACGCTAGGATCAACACAAACAGCATGGAGCGTAGTTCAGAAGAGACGAGGACAAAAAGGCAGAAAATGTCTATATGTTCACTTTTCTGCATTGGATCCATCACTTACTCCTTTAAACTTTGAAGCACAAACATTATAAATATTTGTATTTTTTCAGTTGTATGTTAGTTCCATGTTCAGTTGTTTGTAAGTTGGATCCAAATTGGACTTGTTTGTTGTTTATATCTATAGATATTTTTGTATATACTTTTATACTGTGCCATCCATCTATCCATCCATATCATCTTCTCCCTCTTATCTGGGTCTGGGTCACAGGGGCGTCAGCTTGAGTAGAGAAGCCCAGACTTCCCTGTACCCTCTAGCTCTGGGGGATTCCAAAGCATTCCCAAGCCCCAGGGTCTCCTCCCAGTGGGACATGCCTGAAAACACCTCCCCAGGGAGGAGTCCAGAAGGCATCCTGACCAGATGAACAACCTCAGCTGACTCCTCTGGATGTGGAGGAGCAGTGGCTCTACTCTGAGCCCTTCCTGGAGGGCCCAACTCCTCACCCTATTTCTAAGGGAGAACCCAGAATCATTCGTTCATTCGTTTTTCAATTTAAAAACAAAAAAAACCACTTGTTTTTTTGTTTTTCATTTTCAAAACCACAATGAAAAATTGATAATGGTTTGTTTTTCCATTTCCTGATTTTGTGCTCAAATGAAAAATGGAAAAAACGGATAACGACCGTTTCATCCAATTTTGCTATTTTCGATATAGTTAAGTTGTCTGACCCAGAAGTAGTCGTTACTAGGGAAAAAGTAAACAAATTTCGGTCCACAGCTGTACCGAAACGGCACAGTATGTGGAGAAAAAGAAAAAGGAATGAAAGACGTCGGTCGATGCAGAACTTTAAATCTGCGCAAGTTCCACACGGACACGAACGAGTGCACATTGACCCGAAATATGAAATAGCAGCTGATATAAGATTTAAAAAAATATATGTATGACGTCAACCTGGAAGGAAGAGAGTGAAGACCCTCTGCCATCGGTACAGTCCTGTTTGGGATCACTATGGGTTCAGGTGAAAGACAACCACCTATGTCCGGTAGTTCTGAACACTTACACTTTGTCTCTCTCTCTCTCTCTCCCTCTCTCTCTCTCTCTCTCTCTCTCTCTCTCTCTCTCTCCCTCTCTCTCCCTCTCTCTCTCTCTCTCTCTCTCATGCTGTATAATAGAGGAATAGAACCTGGGAGTTGAACGTTCAATGTAGTTTCACTTTCGTTTCACACTAGCGTTAGTTACGTACCGCACCCCCTCGTATATTAATGCCCCCCCCTGTGTTTTAGACAAATCGCTCCCTGCACACGCATGCACACACAGACACAAACACAAACAGAGGCATCCAAATTTTGATGTCGGACATTGTACACATTGTAAAAAAAAAAAAAAAAAGTAGAATTCAAATCCTGCTGTGTGTGAGAGACAGAGCGGAAAGCATCACTCAAGCCTCACTTCAGGCCCACTCATATCTTTTTTAACCACACACATCGAAACACCAGAAACAAATCCACTGCTAGAGTGAGGGTGAGTTATAGACTGAGAGTGAGAGAGCACTTTCTATTTTTAGCCCTTGTGCCCAGAGAGGAGGAAGACTGTTGTTTGAAAGCACACTGTGATTTTGCTTTGCAGTACAAAAAAAAAAAAAATTAAAACAGGAGCAGAGACATGCAATAAATACATGCCACATAAATTAGACTGTATACCATGTGGGTGGTGAGATAGGCTGTCATTATTGGGAAAATTAATGGCTGTTTGAAAGGCTGATGAGAGAGGAACATGATTGGTGCAGTAATCATCAGTGGGAGGGAGAGACTTCACCCCCCTGAATGGAAAGAAATGACCTCGCTGTACTTCATCCCCCTGCGTGCATGCGTGTTTATGTGCACAGGCTGTTTGCATATGTTTTAAACCTTCATTCTTTGGCACTTTAACATCACTTTAAGCCAGGGGTGTCAAACTCATTTTGGTTCAGGGGCCATATTTAGCCCAATTTGATCTCAACCGGGCCAGACCAGTAAAAAAAAAAGACTTAATAACCTATAAATAATGATAAATCCAAGTTTTTCCTTTTTGTTTTAGTACAAAATAAACCCCAATTAAATTATGAAAATTTTCACATTTTACTGAAAAGATGTGAATAACCTGAAAAAACAGAAATTTCATTTGAAAAATTAGTGCAATTTGCATCCTCACATTCCTACCAGATGTGGTAGAGGATTGGATAGAAGCTTCTGTTTGACTGGATCTGATCTAATGAGTGTTTGAGTTCCCTCCTGAGGATATGATGAGTGAGTTTTAAATTCCAGCAGAATGCACAAAATGTCATCTTTTGTTAACAATGTATGATAAACCAATAACATCAAGGTACTCAGTTTAATTCTGTACAGTTACTTGTTCCTCATATTACCTATGTTGTATGTAATAAAGTTGTAATTGGAAACTTACCTTTTTGTTTTCTTCAAACTAAATAGTCTGTGCTTTTGAGACTATAGTCTGTTTTGATCAGTGGACAATTTGATCCATTACTTTCTTTTGCCCATAATGAAATTTTAATCATGACACATTTTTGCTACAACACTAACTGGTGTTATAGAAACATATATTAGTTAACGTATTTAATTGTATTTTATGTGAAGTTTTGCCGGGACCAGGGCATTTTAGCCATTTACGTGATGTTCTTTTTGTTTTTGATCCGTTATCAGGCTTATTTTGCCATTTTTACCACAAAAACAACATTTAAGTAACTCATCATTCTTGCCATATCAAAGTTCATATAAATACGTACCAACAGATGTTTTATCAGTTACTTTAGGTTACTTAGTTGAAACAGTATACCCATTTGAACAGCATTTTTTTGGATCCGTTACCACTTGACCAGGCCCATTTGTGTCTGTATGTCCTTATTGTGGAGCTTCACTCTGGTTCTCCACAGTAACCCTGACCCATGGGCTTCTATCAGCTCTAGATGAATGATGGTTCTGGTTTCATTATTGTTTCAGTGTTTAGGCTCAAAACCTTACCTTCTTTACACACTGAAATACATTTACTTTCCCTGAATCTTTCATTCTGTTCTTCACCCTAGAGGCTGAAATATCCAAAACCATTCCTATTTTTCTAACATTGTTTTGAAACATTTCAATAATTTTCTCACACATTTGTTGTCCAGTTGCTGGTCCTGGGCCCATCTCTGCTCCTACAGGACTAGACCTGTCTTGCATTCTGCTTTTGGAAACAATCATGATTCCCGCCATTTGTTCATGTCACATGTTATTTCATTGTTTATAATCCTTATTAATCCTAACTTGCTCCTTTTTCAACCTTTTGTGGTATTTTATCATTACTGCTTTTTGGTTAATTTTGCATTTTCAATCCTGTTCCAGCCTTTTCTGAATTGGGGTTTACTTCATTACAACAGATGTCTCTGTTTTTATCAGGGAAGATTTCTAAGCTGATTTCTTTTTATTAACCTGCGGCCTCTTCATTGGTGACTGGGTATAGTAGCTCCAGTTATTTCCATCACCAGAGGGTTGTTTATAAATAGAGCAAACACACACAAATACACATACCTCTATATGTTCACTCCTTCTAAAGGTGATCTATTATTGTGTCTTTAATGCACACAAGTTGAAACAACATTTGTCTTTACAGTCAAACTGCAGTGGTATCCTCAGAGCTGTAATGGACAGAGGTTTGGCCTCACTCAGTGTGTGTGTGTGTGTGTGTGTGTGTGTGTGTGTGTGTGTATATATATATACATATATATATATATATATATATATATATATATATATATATATATATATATATATATATATATATATATATATATATATGTACAGGGTGTCCCATAAGTCTCCATACATAGGAGACATAATACATATGGTTCTAACATGTATTTCTTTATATTTCTTCTTTATAGTTCTTCAGCAGTGGAGGACACACATTGAAATGTGTTCCAGACAAAATGGCAGTCATATAGAGCATATTATATAAATAAAAATGGTTTATGTCAAGAAACGTTTATTTTTCCTATGTATGGAGACTTATGGGACACCCTGTATATATATATGGAAGTTTTTCCTCACCATTTATTCACAGACACCAACAGAATCCCAAGAGTCTTAAGAGTCTGGTTTAGACCTGCTCTAAATGTAAAGTGGGGCGGCCATGGCTCAGATGGTAGAGCGGATTGTCCAATAACTGAGGGGTTGGCAGTTCGAATCCCGCTCTGTCCATGTGCTGCTGTGTCCTTGGGCAAGACACTTCACCCTCCTTGCCTCCAGTGCTGCTACTCACACCAGTGTATGAATTTGTATGAATGTACGGTGGTGGTGGGAGGGGCCGTAGGCGCAGATTGGCAGCCACGCTTCCGTCAGTCTGCCCCAGGACAGCTGTGGATACAGATGTAGTTTACCACCACCAGAGGGAGAATGTGAGAGCGAATGAATAATGGATCCACTGTACACACTTTGAGTATGCGTTCATAGAAAAGCACTATATAAATCTAATCCATTATTATTATTATTATTAAAGTGTCATGAGATAACTTTTGTTATGATTTGGCACTATATAAATAAAATTTGATTTGATTTGATATATTGAGTGAGGTCTTTTCCAGTTATTGGTCCGTATGTATTTTTTCTGTCAGGAATTTAACCAGGTTATTGAAATAGTTTGTCTTCTCTCTCTCTATCTGCAGCATCAGACAACAGCCAGCGCTTTCAGGAGACATGTTTCGCCTTTGCATTAACGCCACAGCAAGTCCAGCAAATCAGTAGCTCAATGTAAGATGAAATGAATACTGTGCAACTAGCTAAAGGCTTCACTGACAATGTTGAAATGAACAGGGTTCTACATTTGGTTGATAACTCTGTTTGTGTGGTTACAGGGACATCTCGGGGACCAAATGTGACTTTTCTGTTCAAGTTCAGTTGCGGTTTTGCCTGTCAGAGACAAGCTGTCCTCAGGAAGACCATTTCCCACCTAATCTGTGTGTGAAAGTCAACGGGAAGCCATGTAACCTACCGGTGAGCAATCAACCACATAAACACAGATGCAAACATCAGGCTTCAGACCACAGTGAACAGAAAAATATGGAAACTGGTTTTAGTCATTTCTAGGTCTGGAAGATTAGAGACTGTGGCAAAACTAGATGTTTCCAAACTATTGTCCTTGTGTTATTTGTCTAAAATACAAAATTCAGGTCATACAAGATGACCCAGCAGCCAAAATGTTGACCTCTGAGAGAGAGCACAGGTCAGAGCAAGTTTGTATTTAAATTAAACAGCTGAAAAGGTTAAACTGCTTTATTGGGGAAATTATTCAGTCTCTGCATTTCACTCATCCTAATACATACTAATACATACACACACAGTACCTAGCATTAGCAGTTAGCATCTGCACATAGCACACCTATTATGACCAGTGAGCTGCTGTTGAAGATGTTCAGGGACCAAGTCCAGGTCTTTACCAGCACTGTGGTCAAGGGCAAAGACCTTAATACGATGCCTTAATAATAAGATGTTATTGATACCAGTTCCACTTTTTGTTATAACTCCATAGCCTATAGCAGGGGTGTCAAACATGCATCCCGGGGCCAATGCTAAAGGTTCCAATCCGGCCCGTGGGATGAATTTGCAAAGTGCAAAAATTCCACAGTCAAGGCTGTGGATCTAATTTTAGTTCAGGTTCCACAAACAGACCAATATGGTGTCAAGTAAAATAATAGCATAATAATCTACAAGAAATAATGACTCCATATTTTCTTCTTGGTTTGATGTGAAGAAAAAAATATTACATTAGGACTATAAATAATGACAAGTTCAAATTTTTGTCTTTGTTTTAGTGCAAAAAATAACATTAAATTGTGAAAATATTTACATTTGCAAACTATCCTGTAACAATATAATGTGAATAATCCGAACAAATATGAAAAACCTGAAATGTCTAAAGAAAATTAAGCACAAATTTAACAATTTTCTGCCTGTTACTCAGTGTTTAGTGTCTTTGTAGATCCGATCCATAATGCACATGTAGAAATGATAAGCTGAGGCATGCTATTGTTAAAATTGCATATAGTTTTCTTAAGAAATTTCAGTTTTTTCAGGTTATTCACATTGTTTTTGTTTGGATAGTTTATAAAAGTAAATATTTTCATAATTTCGTGGGGGGGGGGTTTTGGTTTTTGACAAAAATTTGAAGTTGTCATTATTTATAGGTTATTCTGTTATTATTTTACTGGTCCGGCCCACTGGAGATCAAATCGGGTTGAATGTGGCCCCTGAAAGAAAATGAGTTTGACACCCCTGGCCTATAGGCTGTACTTGAATACTTGAAATAGTCAAAGAAATCTGTTTAACTGTGATTAGCTGTGGGAGAATTTAAGTTTAAATTGAAGCATGTTTGAGGAAGTTAGTGCAAATTTCATTACACATATAGGTGTATGATTATGTGCGACATTTCCTTTTTGAGTTCTACTTTATAAACACTGTTGCCCATTGGCGTTCATCAAGGATAATAAATAGATGTATGTCAGAAAACAGTCCTGACTCACACTGGGAGAGGAGAGAATAAAAGTTTACCAGAAACATCAGGGACAGGATCGATTGTAATTCCGTATCCATTTAGAGTTAACAGCTTGGGCTCAAATAAAAGAGGCTTAAAGAACACTGGTCTACAAGGAAAATGCTTCCAGAATAAAAGTAATGAAATTTTACCACATGAGAGTAACTGATGAAGAAAAATCAAGTAAAAAATGCTGGTTGGCTGAACTTTCCAAGATACAGCCGTGGGTCAAAATGTGAAATTCAAGAATTAACGAGAGAATGGGTTTGACTCAAAAGGAATATTTGTCTCAGAGCTACAAGATCTACTTCAAAACACTGTCTGCACATTAGAATACATTCACTTTACAGGTTCTATTTAGTGGAAGATTTATAAAACTATTATATAAATGTACATAAACCAATATATATGTGTAATAACACTTAATCATAGACCTTGAAAACATCAACAAACCAGCACTTTTGTCATTTATTTTCCAATTAATCTTATTAAAATACGTAACATTTAGCACATTTAATCTCTGAAGCAAATCATTTCTAAAAAATTGTAGACCAGTGGAATCAGGGCAGGGTCTGTAGGTACTGATAAGATCCAAGCCAATGGAAGCGCCTCCATCATTGTTTCCTTAAAGGTGGGGTATGAGATCGTAGAAAAACAGTTCGAGCAGCTACATTTTGAAAATAGTCAATTCAAAAGTCCAAACCCCTTTCTTCAGACATCCCCCCGTAGCCACGCCTCCAGAGTACTGGCACGTGCTATGCTTGTTCCCGAGGGTTCACGAGCGCTGCACAGCAACAATTCGCCGGCTGAGGCTCTGCTCTGTTCCCGGCTCTGGTCCCGTACGGCCCCTCCTCGGGCTCCGACGCCAACTATGGCCCCGGCTGAGGCTCTGGCTGGCGTATCCATGCATACCTCATTCAGTCTCCTCCAACCCCCCCTCCCCGCTCTTCCAGAACAGCCCCAGTTCAGACCTATGTGACTAATGTTACATTTCCTACTGATTTATGTTAGTGACTAAACAGTTTACCGGTGAACTTTCCATCCTAATAGAACTAATATATCCAGGTTGTGGCTTCACTTCCTGTACAAGCACTTCCAGCCTCTGGGAACGCACGATTCATGCTCAAAGAGTGGTACGAACAGAGGGGGGAAGGGGGGAGAGGCCAGTGGCAGTTGAGTTTGACAGACATATCACCATTCAATCATTTCGAGTGGGTGCTCAAGATGATTGGATGGTGTTTTTTCAGTCTTGTCTGTTCCACAGGTGACTAATTTTTTTGAAGTTTTGCGTTAGAGCGTTTAGTTAATTAGTTGCAATCGGGGTGTGAAGGGGATTTTAAGAAATATAGTAAAAAATGCTTCAGGAAAACATTTCAGACCCCACCTTTAAGTCTCTGTTTGTGTCTGTCCATATTTGAGCACAACCCTGGAGTGTATGAACTAAAACATGTTCAGCAGTGTTTCAAAAAGTCTGCTTTGTACTGTGTGTAAAGACAAAAAGTGTCATTAAATGAAAGCATATTCATGAGTGTGTAGCCTCAGTCTGGAAAATGTGAAATGGAGAAATGAATGGGAACCCCGAAAAATGACGGTCTGACCCTTTTATATTCCCAACAGAAACACTCATGTTCTGTCTTACTGTATTTCTTCCTGTCATCCAGGGTTATCTTCCTCCTACCAAAAACGGCGTGGAGCCCAAGCGGCCCAGCCGGCCCATCAACATTACCTCACTGGTCAGACTGTCCACCACAGTCCCCAACACCATTGTGGTGTCGTGGACCGCAGAGATCGGACGGGTAAGGAGCAACTCTGCTGAACATGAAAACATTTAGCGTTTATAGCTGCTCATCTTCTTTTCTTTGGCTTTTTATATCTTTGACTAGGGCTGCGTATTGGCAAGAATCTGGTGATATGATACAAATCACAATACCAGGATCATGATACGATATATCATGACATATCATGATACTGTTAAAAAGGCAATTTTTTGTTTGTTTCTTTTTTTAACTGATTATTTCCTTAAAGAATTGAATTACACCAGAAATATGCACAAATAATAAACACATTTTTGTTTAATCCCAACTGGATCTAATGCTATACCACAAAATTTTCCTGTGTTAAAACTTAAATTATGTTTTACAGACATTACAGTTTAAGATCCTGTTCAAATGTTCATATTCTATTAGTTCATAACATTATTTTTGTGCAGTCCCAACAAAGGAACTAACATTATTTATTAAAAGAGTGTGAAATAATCATAAATAGAATGTAAACAAAAAAAACAAAACAAAAATGAACCTCCACAATATCTGCATTTGAATAAATACCTAAAAATATTGATACAGTACTTTTTAATATCGATACTGTATTGTGAAATGAAATATTGCAATATATTGCAGAACTGGTATTTTCTTACACCCCTATCTTTGACCAAATGCGTAAACATTTATTGGTCAAGCAAATAATTATATTCAGTCCTAACTACTGTATGTTTGTAAAATACTGCATATTGTGCATTAATAATATTCCACAATAGATTCCACAGTAGACTCTACAGTAGGGATGTAATGATTACCGGTATAACGATAAACCATGGTAAAATTGCAGACAGTTAGTATTACTGTTTAAATTCTAATTATCATGATAACCGTGTTTGATTACCGCACTTTTAGGGGAGAAAAGCCTTATGTAAAGCTGTGCTTTTATATCAAATATTTGAGTATATTTTTAATTTATTACAATTTTGATTTTATATACCTAATATTTGGAACTAATATTCACTTTTAAAGTCTTTGAAAGGGTTCATTAAGCATCTGTGTGTTATTTATGCAATAATTTATATACATTTTTCAAATCATATTTTTTGTGTGTGTGTTTTTTGTCCTTTAGTGTTGATGTAGTTGGTTGAAGTGAAAACAATAATAGACAGATGAGAAAGATGAAGTTGTGCTGAAAAAAAAAAGATCCCAAACATGGGTATAGTAAACATGTGTTTATATAGTATATAAAGGCAAAATCAAAAGGACTGAAAAGCGGACAAAATAGGCTCAGACCACTAAGGGTTAATATTTGAATGTTTCTGCAACAGAAGGTACATTGTGCCTATTATTTTGTTTGTTTGTTTGTTTGTTTGTTTGTTTTTTTAAATACAACTTGGTTAAATTATTTCAGTGTGTGTATTAGTACTTTTTGAACATTTTGAGCACAATTTCAATAATTCCGCAATAATAATGATAACCATGATAATTTTAGTCACAGTAACCGTGATATGAAATTTTTATATGGTTACATCCCTACTCTACAGTACTGAAAAGTATTCTGAGGATAAGTAGAAAAATTCTACAGCAGATTCTGCAGTAATATACTTTCCTTTTTGAATGAATACAAGAATGTGTATGTGCATGTATTGCATGTGAATTTTTGCATAAGCATACAAAAGCTATAAAAGTGGGATATCAGGTGTCTGTTGATTAAGAGTTTATTTTCACATAACTGTCTTTAATATCATTTTCATCTTGTTGAAAAAGAACGTACATTGCTCTAATTGTATGTATTTTAATTTAATCTTGTTGCTTTCACAAAACCCTTTGCAGAAGATGGTTACTTGTGGTTTTAACATGATAAACTCTTACCAAACAGCCTGATCACAATCAAGGTGTACAAGTATATTTGCATCAGTTATTAATCAGTATTGCAAACAGATACCCCCAAAACCATTCCCAAAATGTTTCTTTGGCCATCTTATTACTAGATCTTACAATCCTCCGAATTTGAAGAAAATCGGATAAAAACTGATCAAATGACGACTCAGTGAGCGTGAAAACGTGCACAATTTTATTGTTATAAGAGAGCAAAATTATTGGACATAATGTTTTGTAACACCATAAATAATTACTACTCAACTCCTGTGTCTTTTTTATTACAAAATACACACATCACATTGCTTTTCATTTATTGATCATTTTTGTTGAACAGCTGTTTGATTATCAATTCTTATTTTCAGTATTAAGACAATCAACCATTTTGTTATGAAAACCCTTCTTTTACAGCCCTTTAATTGTAATAATAGAATGGGAACCTGTTATTTCAGTATTATTAGGACTAAATATGCACAACTAGACAGATTTTGGTCTGCTCCCTGGCTGCAGAAAATTTGGTAACAATGTGGCAAACGGATGTTTACGTCGAACCACATGTTTTCAAAGGTGCGTTGTTCACCAAAATTCATGTAGTGTCCGTACACCAATATACTTCCATCAATAATATGGACTATATGCCTTATAGATATATTGTTCTAACTTGTTCACAAATGTTTATTTCCTCCTGTACCAGGAAGACTTAGTTACAGATCTAACACAGATGCGACCATGTGGTAAGCCAGATTTCCATTCCAATCTTGTAGAGTCCGTACACCAAGTAGTGTCCGTACACCGGATTCAAAATATGTGGGTCTAATTTTATTATTTCTGTCAATATATGGAATTTTTCAGCACGCATGGTTTGGACACGACATCTATGCAATAAACAATGCATGATTATCCTGAGTGCTGAAACATTTGTATATCTTTGTAGGCATTAAATATGGAGGCTATTAGGTTGTAGTGTCCGTACACCCAATCATTTCTGATTTGACAGGGGTACAAGCCTGTGAAATTTTTAGTAGACACCATAATACAAAAATATTTTGGACTTTAAAAGAGAAATATCAGACAAATAAAATGGCCTGTCTGATTTTTTGATAGAGCATTATTATTTTTTATCTATATGTGCACCCTTTCTGGTACCCTGGGTTGTGATCAGGCTGCAAACAGTGTGAGATTTCAGAGACAAAAATAAGCATTAAATCATAAAATCCAGATGTACAGGAGTGTTTTCATTTTACATACTTTTGTTTTGCTTTGTTTTTTACTTATACTGTTCTTGTCTCACTGTGTCTGTGATGAGTAAAGTTGCCGGTAGTCACCATCAGGTCATCAGAGGTTGTATCCTCTATCATGTATTTTTTGTGGATGTGGGTGGTGCTTCATGTGGTTTTACAGAAAAAATCGTAGAGGAAACATCTCTTAAAGGAAATTTACATTGTAAATGTCATCTTAAAGAAGTCACAGTGAACATGTGGCTGCAGTTCCTCTAGTCACAGCTGAGGTTTGATGCCATGTCCATGTGTGTCCACAGAGTTATTCAATGGCAGTGTATCTGGTGAAGCAGCAGTCGTCCACAGTGCTGTTACAGAGACTACGGGCCAAAGGCATCAGAAACCCAGACCACTCCAGAGCACTCAGTAAACACTCTCCTCCTCTTTACATCATGAAAGTAGCTATGTGATGCTCCACTAGACATAGAGCACATCCAGATAATTCACATTACAACAGCATAGCACATGTTGTGTAAATTCAGTTCATAAATAGTTTCTCGGCTAAAATTTGCTTAGAGGTCTTATTTCTGTCTTTGTGCATAAGAAATCAATGGAAGTGAGTCCCCAAAGGAACTTTGTGTTGGTAAATGCAAGTTATGTAAATGTACAGGATTTCAGTTCTGTTGCAACATGTTGATGGTCATATGAACTATGTTTTCAGGTCGAAAATGTCCAATTTCATCACAATTAATGCTATATTTTCATGTGACAAATGGCCAAGTTATATTTTAACTGAATTTACCTGAAAAACAAATGTTCTATTCTTTTAGATTCCCCAGTTTTTCTTACCAGATTCTATCCTACATATCACATGTTTTATTTTTACAGGTTCAATATGGAGCATGGTGCTGATCCATCCTGCTTATGTTACACCAATACATACATTAAGAATGTGACACGTCACTTTTTAAATAAACAGTTTTCTAATAATAAGCATTTTTACAAAGAAATAACAACTCTATATTGTTATTTCCTCTTTAGTATGATGATAAACTATACAATAAATAATTCTGATGCTAGTTTTTGCACAGGGATCATTCGTGTAAACAGTGACATGGCTGCTGAGCATCAGTATGATGGGATCCGGAACAACCATGTCACATCCGTCCACTGCCACATTTTGTGTTTTTGTGTCAGCTGTTATTGTTTTACATCCACAATACTAACATTTAGGAATAAGAGGAGAATTAGCAATAGTAAGTCTATAAGTTTATTCCTAATAAAGTACTGGTACTGACCAGATCATCATGGGTAATGTCACGTCCGTCCACCAGCAAAAGTTTTCACATACACGTGCTATTCAAAATCCAATATTTCCGAAAATATAGCTTCCACTGTCAAATAATATCAGTAGTCTGCACAAATGTATTAGCATTATTTCAACACAGTTTTATGTATTTCTTACGACTTTTTTTTTTTTTTTGACAAAAATGGCCACTCATTTGAACCCCTAAGTAAATTTTAGCCGTAAAAAAAAATGATCATATATTAGTTTTAAAATGTCTGCACAATGAAGAAAACCTGCTGCAAAGTGACACGTTTCAAGTTTCAGTTTTCATCAGGTATTTGGGAAGCTAAAAGATTGTTTCATTTCATTTATATTAACCTTTATTTAACCAGGAAAAAAGCTCTTTGAGATTAAAAATCTCATTTGCAAGAGTGTCCTGGCCAAGACAGCAGCAACAGAAGTTACAGACAATAAAGATTTCATCCATACGTCCAGACTAAAAACATACATAACACATTGTAAAACTGTTCTAAAACCATACATAAAGAACAACTATGCTAGTAGCATGCTTATAAAATGCTATCAATTAATTAAAAGGTGATATAAGTAAAAATACCTCATAGCAGAACCTGATTCAATCAATTAGAAAAACATCTACATCCACACTGATCCTTTTCCCATTCATTTAGAAGGATTTTGAATGTATTTAGTGAGACCAGCTCCATCAGTTTAATCTCCTTGTGTAGGTTGTTCCAGGCAGTGGAAGCAGGGCATTTAAAAGCTTTCTTTCCCAGTTCTGTTCTGACTTTTGGAAAACAACCCATTGTTGTATAAATGCACATATATCGGCCCATCACACAGTAGCAAAACAGAAGAAAAGCTCAATTTCCAGTCTTCCTCAATCCTTTTATTAAAGGATTTTTAAAGCAAGAAGTTAAAGAGTATATGATGTATCCAAAATAAAATAAATGAAGCAATGAAAAAAAACTAAATAAGACTAATAAGAGTTCACAGAAGCATATCAGGAGCAGCAGCTTTTTCTTATTGTTTCCATCTTTTAAAAGACAATAAGGCTTTTTTCTAGTAACTAAATAAATAAAAGATGCGGATTCATATTGACTGTTTTCCTCCTTCCATTTAGAACCTTTTTGCAGATTTTCAGTTAAACATACAAAAATAAAAGATGTAATGGATAATAATGTGCAGTGAGAAGGACAATTAGTGTGAACTAAACCCCATCAGAGGGATGTGTGACCTCGATCATACTCTTAAAGCAGGTATTTTAGATACTTAGACAGGTTTAATTAGAGTAATAAATAGATTTACACATGAATAACCTAATCTGTTGCCTTTGTTTCACCTGTTTAATTGTGTTTCCATCTGACTTAACAAATAATAAAATGCATCTTGTATATGTTAAGTTTATATCATGTATGTGATGGTGTTTTGCTGTGCAGAAGGGGTTGAGTATACAAGTCAATAAAAGTCATAAAAGGTTTGCAGTCTTCAATAAGAGACCACGTCCTGCTGTTTGACCCTCACTCACTCATGTCTGTGTTTTTTATCTTTCACCTCTAGTCAAGGAGAAGCTAACGGCAGATCCAGACAGTGAAATAGCCACGACCAGCCTCCGAGTGTCTTTACTCTGCCCGGTAAATAAACATCTCCCTGCTCGATGTGAATTTGAAGTTCTTATTTTGTTAAGAGACTCAGTCATGTTAGAACACTGGTGTCAAACATGCGGCCCGAGGGCCAAATCTGGCCCGCGGGAAGAATTTGTGAAATACAAAAATTAGGGATGCTCCGATACTCAGTGTGTGTACTCGTATTCGTACTTGTAAAAGTAATCCGATACAAATGCACCGATACCACTTATGGCTGTGTGACATTCCCAGTTCAGTGCAGCAGGTACGCAGCAGAGGAATAATGTGTGTGGAGTGTGAAGAGTGCGGAGATTTAACCAAATAAATGACGGTGATAAAAGTAATGCTGACTGCAAGTAACGTTACAGACACAGACAGATACGGACGCAGCATTCTGTCCGTCCTCTGCGTACATTCCATCTGTTTTCCAGGTGCTGGAGGATGAGTACCCAGACGGAGAGGGGTACGGAGTGGTGCGGACCGCCGCCAGTGGAAGTGAAAACGAAACTTATCATTCATTTCTCTTTTCTCTTCCTGCTGAAGCTAAGCTTTTAAACCTTACCAGTGAAAACGCTGCAATATTAGTATCACATTAGTGTTACCTCTGTCGTCTCCATGTTTGTTATTACTGACTTTCTTCTTCTTCTTCTCAAAAAACTTTCCTCTTCTTCGTGGTATTTGTCCAGTATGGTTAATTCAGCGCGGCGCCCCCTGGTGGATTAATTGACAAACGCTCATTCCAGCACATTAAATGTCAGTAGCAGCACTTTTTTCCAGTCAGACTAATGACAACGACAATAAAGCACATTTACAAAAGGAACTAACAACTGGAACGGGATTATTAAGTACTTGTATCTGTACTTGATATCGGCAAGTACTCAAATGTAAGTACTCGTACTTGGTCTGGAAAAAAGTGGTATCGGTGCATCCCTAGCAAAAAATACACCGAAGATATTAATGATCAGTGGTGTCAAAATCATTTTAATTCAGGTTCCACATACAGACACATACAGTCCAATTAGCTTTCAAATGGGTCAGAACCAGTAAAATATTATCATAATAACCTATAATTAATGACAACCCCAAATTGTCTCTGCGTTTTTTGGTGTAAAACATAAAATTACATCAGTGTTTACATTACCAAACTATGCTTTTACCAAAAATGTGAATAACCTGAACAAATATGAACAAACGGAAATGTTTTAAGAAAAGTAAATGCAATTTGACCAATATTCTGCCTGTTACTAAATGTTTTGTGCGATTGTAACGCACATGTGTAAATGATAAACTGATAAACCGAGGCAGAATATTGTTTAAATGTTAAACTTGCACTTGTTTTTTTTAAGACAATTCAAGTTTTTCATGTTATTCAGATTTTTAAGGAAACTTTGTAGATGTAAACCTGATCCCAATCTAATTTTACTTTTTTCACTGTTATTATTTGACTGGTCCAGCCCACTGGAGATCACATTGGGCTGAATTTGGCCCCTGAACTGAAATGAGTTTAACACCCCTGTGTTAGAATGTATCTGCCTGTTCTAGTCCTTGCTTTGTCCCAACTTGTCCTTCATTCCTGTTTGGATTCACGATCCACCTGTCAAACGTTCGTCTTCTTTCAACCCTTGTTTTGCACATTTGTCATGTGGGTTTGTTTATGACATTCATGCATCCCCTATCCCCTTCATCCTCTGCTGTCTGTGTGTGTCCTCTACATGGCCTGCTCACATGGATGTGCACACCATGCAGCTGGGGAAAATGCGTCTGATGATCCCGTGTCGGGCGCTGACATGCTCCCACCTGCAGTGCTTTGACGCCACGCTTTACATCCAAATGAACGAGAAGAAGCCCACCTGGGTGTGTCCCGTCTGCGACAAGAAGGCCCCGTATGAACACCTCATCATCGACGGGTATGTCTGAAACCCTCGTTCCATCGTGCAGATAAGATTTAGCATCATGATTTTAACCCTTTCATGCATGAATTATGAGAACCTTAGTCGAGATTTTTTCCTGAGTGTTTTTATTCCTCTTTAGACATGAAAAAAAACAAACAACAGAATTGACTTTTTTTTTTATGAACCTATTTTTCATGGTTACAAAAATGTCCACTCAGCTGGACACTGTGTGTTTAATTTTTAAGCAAAGAAACATGTATTCAAAACCCATCATCAGAAAGTGATATACCGTGTGAAAACGATGAAATAAAAACATTTTTCATGCTTCTAATCTGATATTTTCTAACATTGTAACATACTTTAATGCTAGTTATTACTCACTTCATGGAGATAATATTCAAAAAGGACAACCTTTTTGATTAAGAAAACTTTTAAATTACAGTCTAATAATTACAGAGAGATTGGGGGTAGGAGTATATAAGTTTTTACTTCTTCCTACTCCTTTTCGAGTATGTATAATTTCATTTCATTTATTTTATTTATCTTCTTCTTTTTTTTTTGACTTACTAACCTTTTAAGTACCAGTACTTATATTTTGTTGGTTGATTTTTGTTTTGATTTCACTGTCTACATGTTCAAAATAAAGATTTCAATCAATCAATCAAAATTAGCAATTGATTTACACTAAAACATATTACTGCAAATCAGGTTTATCAAGAACTGCAAAGTTACAGCAATGGTATGAATTGCAGTGTATGAGATGGTCCATAAGCGTCCACTGTGTATGCAACTAAAACAACAAAACCCATGAATATACAAGAGAACAGCTGTAGAATAACTGTCCACTGTACTTACCACTATGCATGAAAGAGTTAAACATCAAGATCAGAGCTGTGCCCAAGAAACTAGAAGACAAAAAATTGCTTAGAAAGATATTTGCCGTATATAAATACCAATAATTATATGTAAAAGAAACAGATATTGTATTATCAATTTTCAGTATTAGTCAGAATTACAAAATAGTCATAAACATGTTCATAGAACTTTGCATGGAAGACATAAACATAATATGTACAGCATAAGACATAAACATAATATATGTAGAAGTTACGTTACCTTACAATGAAATCTATTAAGGGTCAGACATCTTTGAGTTAAATGTTCATTTAATGCCATTTCATTCCACATTTCAGTAATAAGGATTAAATCTCCTCATCATCAGAGCATAAAACATGCACACTCAGGGTTTATACATTTTTATTATATTAGCAGAAGTTGGTAGGTTTGTTTTTTATGTTGTAAATATGCTTTGACTCAAACCGTAATCTATAATACACTCACTTTTCTTTTTGTTACAATGACAATGAAAGTAGTATCATTCAGGGTCCGGCATCAAGGCCAAGGTGTCCATATCAGTACCACTATTTAACATTTTTTGATTGTTTCATAAAACATTTTCTTTCGTATTTTAGATTCAGACACAGATACAGATCACTTTTTTGATCCTTTTGAGAGCAGTTTATTTGCAACTCTGGAACTCCTTGCCACCGGATCTCAGAAACACAACTTCACTCCCTCTCTTCAAATCCAGACTCAAAATGCATCTGTTTAGGACCTCTTTTTCTTTGTGAACACAATTGCATTGTCCAATTTTTTAACCTGCCTTTTATTTTTTACTCTGCTTTATTGCTTGTTTTATACTCTCCTGTTTTACTGTTTTACTGTACGGTGTCCTTGAGTGCCAAGAAAGGTGCCTATAAATAAAATGTATTATTATTATTATTATTATTATTATTATTATTATTATTATTATTATTATTATTATTATTATTATTATTATTATTATTATTATTATTATCTTATTTTATATATAGCCATAGAAACTCCAGTGTCCAGCATGTTTTGTGTCAAAGAACTGAAAAGTAGACAACTAGAGGCCAGTGAAGGACAGCAAGATAACTTTAATAAAAGTGAAATAAATAGCAATAAAGTAGGTACATAAATGAATGGAGATGTATGTGTTACAAAAAATGTTATTAAATGCACAGGCACTTGTCAGCTGTCTGAGTTCGAGCAGAGGGACTAAAGGATTTAGAATATGGGATAGTAGCACTGGCTGAAAGGCATCACTGTGAACTCAGGACACAAGACATGATCAGCTTTCTTTACCACTTGACGAGGGAAAGAGAAAATAAGTTCTTTTGCTGGACTGCACTGATCTAGGAGCAGACCTTAACACTGCCACTCAGGTAGTTCTCATCCTGAATAGTCATTAAACCAACAAGTACAAGAAAAAGTAACAAGGTTTTTAATAAATGAACTGTAAAACTTACTTAAAGGTGGGGTGCGAGAATGTTTTCCTGGAGGTTTTTTTTTTATTATATTCCTTAAAATCCCCTTCACACCCGAATTACAACGAATTAATTAAATGCTCTAACACAAAAATAAAAAAAATGTAGTCACCTGTGGAATGGACGGGACTGAAAAAACACCATCCAATCATTTTGAGTGCCCACTCGAAATGATTGAATGGTGATATGTCTATCAAACTCAACTGACTTTTGTCCCTCCCCCCCTCTGCGCGTACCCCTCTTCGTGCGTTTTCGCAGTCTTGGAGCACTTGTCCAGGAAACGAAGCCAGAGCCAGAGCTGGGGTAGATTAGTTATATTAGTTATATTAGTTGTATTGGCTATATTAGTTATATTTGTTATATCGGCTATATTAGTTGTATTAGTTACATTAGCTGTATTAGTTATATTAGTTGTATTAGTTATATTGGCTATGTTAGTTGTATTAGTTATATTCCCTATATTAGTAATATTAGTTATATTAGCTGTATTAGTTATATTGACTATGTTAGTTATATTAGCTATATTAGTTATATTGGTTATATTAGTTAAATTATCTATATTAGTTATATTAGCTATATTAGTTATATTAGTTATAATGGCTATGTTAGTCATATTAGTTATATTAGGTATATTAGTTATATTGGCTATATTAGTTATATTAGTTATAATGGCTATGTTAGTCATATTAGTTATATTAGTTATATTAGTTATATTAGTTATATTGGCTATATTAGTTATATTAGTTATAATGGCTATGTTAGTCATATTAGTTATATTAGTTATATTAGTTATATTAGTTATATTGGCTATATTAGTTATATTAGGATGGACAGTTCACTGGTAAACTGTTTAGTCACTAACATAAATCAGTAGTAAATGTAACATTAGTCAGATAGGTCTGAACTGGGGCTGTTCTGTAAGAGTGGGGGGTTGAAGAAGACTCAAGGAGGTATGCGTGGACTGGGGCTGGAGCTGCGGCTGCTGGAGGTGGAGCCGGACCAGGGGCCGGTGCCACCGGAGCCTGGGCTGGGGCTGCGGCCGCCTGTGCCACCGGAGGTCGGCTGGGTGAATTGTTGCTGTGCAACGTTCATGAACCCTTGAGACCAAGCATTGCCCGTGCCAGTACTTTGGAGGTGTGGCTTCAGTGGAATGTCTGAAGAAAGGGGTTTGGACTTTTGAATAGAGTATTTTCAAAATGTAGCTGCTGGAACTGTTTTTGTAAGATCTCGTACCCCACCTTTAAGATCCCTCTCACTAAGACTGAAAGAGATGGATTCTCTGTTTGACAGTAGGCTCAGTGTTAATAAATGACAGAAAATTATCAAATACTCACTTACAAATATCCCACACCATAATAATGTTGAAGGGATTTCTCCTTGATGATTATTGAGGGGGTCCTAAAAAAGACAAATACAGAAAACCCATAAAAACACGTACAGACCGAACAGCACTGCATAAGATGAGGCATAATGATGTGTGTCACCTGTTCCCAACATCCACTGTGTCCACTCAGACCTACATTAGTGTTTGATCAGTTTAGAGGAGTTTCGCTGTCACCAAAGTTTGTCTTTTTCACTTCACAAAAATAAAAATATCCATTCTCATGTTGCGATTGTGTGTTTTGTTTGCTCAGGCTCTTTGTGGAGATCTTGAACAGTTGTATGGACTGTGATGAGATCCAGTTCAAGGAGGATGGCAGCTGGGCCCCCATGAGGTCTAAGAAGGAAGTGCAGGAGGTGTCGTCTGCTTCATATAATAACGGACTGGATGGTGAGGCCAGGGCTCAGAGTGTGGATGGGCTGGGGTAAACATCACAAAGGCAGCGTGGGGAGACTGGAAGTCATTAAATTAGGATTAAAGAGACACGGTTGGAAAAAGAGAATGTGCATTTACATCTCTTCTCTTCTCTGTTTATACACTGTCAGCTTTAATTTGAGAAGACATCAATCATAACACCATTCAGTAAACTGCCCGTTTCTATAGTAACAAACACACTGTACTTCAGCTGAAAAACACAGTGTGAATGTAGCTGCATCCACACAGTATTAATCTGTGGTTTTGATGTGTGTCGTCTCCTAAAATTCTCCCAAACCCATTGATCCGTGCAGGTTCCTGTCGAACATCCGCTGGCTCAGATCAGCGGAGCTCCTCGTCATCCAGCCACGGCCACGACGGCAGCAACAGCAAGAAAGTGGAGGTGATCGACCTGACGCTGGACAGCTCCGATGATGACGAGGAAGGACAAGATTCGCCGCCTCCGCCGCCGCCGCCACCACCTCTGCCTCTGCCGGCCAAAAGAGCGTGTCCGTCTATGTCGCCCACATCACCGCCCGCCATCAACAAAGGGTCAGACACAGTTTACTTTGCTCCTTTTGGGGGAATAAGTTCTATAAGCTATTTTACAAAACGAATGGAACACAAACCACAATACAATACAACACAAAAATACAAGTCCAAGTCCATACTAACATCAGTGAGAAGGCTCTGCCTTTTTGATTTGATGGTTTGTTTTTTCTCTCACAATGCAACTCTCAACATTCAAATACAAATAAAGCCATTTCGTTGTCATTTTAAGGACATTATATCGCACTTTAAACCATTATTTCAAAACTACACATCTGCTTTATGCAGATTTTTTTAAGTTTAAGGGTCTGTTTTGGTTCTAACTAAATATTTAAATGTCAACACATACAGCTGTCAATTGCGTTTTTTCAATGAACAGCATTATTCTTATTCTTAGTCTTATTATTATTATTATTAATATTATTATTGTTGTTATTGTTATCATCAAAATACTACTAATCATATAGGAGAGACCAGAAACCCCAAGAGTTTTGTAACATAAATCACCTAAACAAGTATTAACAATTAGATAAATTCTCAGTATGTTACCAAATAGGTATTGGTAACTAAGAAGAAGTACTAGTATATGTACAAATGTAAAATGTATGTGTGCATGCAAAAAAAGAAAAAAAAAATCACATATTATTTTTGGCATCTGTTAAAGCGGTTAAATTGTTAACTTAAATGACCATTTATGTAACAATATTATGCCTGCAGTGTTTGTTGAATTCCATCTATTATGCACATTGTCTGCAGTAAATAAAATATAAGAACTGTCATCGTTGTTCCACTGCAGTTTCACTCACGTCCTTTTCTGTTGTAACACATGAGACATGAGGAACAGTACGTTCATGTTCTCTTGCATCTGTATTGTGTACATCTTATTTCTGTAATTACATACAGAGTTATACAGAGGAACATGAATTTAGTTTTTCTGAGTTTGTTAAGCCTGTTGTTGTTGCTTCAAACACTCTTTCAATGTGAATGTCATTGTGATTTGATTGCCTTTTTTCCCAAAAAACATATATTTAGTTTTATTTCACTGCAGTGATCTTTTTTTTTTAATTTTAATACCTGTATTTAACCAGGAAAACCTCATCGGGATTAAAAATCTCTTTTCCAAGAGTGTCCTGGCCTAGGATGGGCAGCAGTACATTAAATAGTTACAGACACAAACTTTCATACATAAAATGAAAACAAGTTTTCAATACATAAAAACACATAGTCAAGTCAAACCTTCCAAAGTCAACTTTGCAAAAAGTGCCCATGAGGTGAAGATGAGATGACTGTATCCCTCCAGTTTGGTATTCATTAAATGTGGAACAGACTTCATCTAGTTGCTCACACAAGTATTTATTTGAGTTTTACACTTCATCACACAAATATCTTTTGCCATTTTATATGAGCGTTGCTCATAAAAGACACACAGGCCTGAGAAACACTGAAGTCTACATTCATATTAGTTGTATAATATACATATAGAGTGGTTATCTTAAAGGTTAGCTTATGTAAGATGTAAATCCAGGTCTTCTGAAAGTTTAATAGTGGCATTTTCTCTGGAATTAAAATTAATCAGAAACTGCTGCTGCTTCATTGGACTTTAATGAAGGCTGTGGCTGTTCGGATGTTTGTGTTTGGAGCTCAGCGGAGGAGCCACATCAGCCTGATTAATACAACATGAAAGTGCCTAATTATGAATAAAGTGTCTTCTTGTTGAAGCTCATCATGTGAATGTGTCTCCAGAGTATTGAACCTGCACCATCAGGCCTCTCCTGTGAGCCGCACTCCCAGCATGCCTGCTGTGGACACCAGCTACATCCCTCCTGTGCCGCCGCTCATCCAGGACTACAGGCCATACTACCACACCCCCAACGACCTGTCAGGTAACCAACACACAACACACGACTTGAAATGAGTCCATCCCTTGGAAGTTACTTCATCTGAAAGGTCAAGTACGTCACATTTGACTAAAAACACTATACTGACTGTTTATTATCAGGGAGCCAATTGATGTCAAATATGATGTGTGAGTTCATTTTCCTAAATTAAGTCAAACTGGAGTAGAGCTGCAGCTATCAGTTACTTTTGTAATCAATTAATCTATTCGTTGTTTTCTTTGATTAAAATAACCAATTACTTGAAATGGCCAAAAAAATAAATAGTAAAAATGTGAAACAGACATGTCTGAAAATGACAAACAACTTGTCCTTTATTCCAGAACCAACTGAAACACAAACCACAAAAAGTATAAAAGTAAAAGGATATACACACATATATATATATATATATATATATATATATATATATATAAACAAATAAGTCAAATGTTAAGTAACCACATTTGGATCCAACTTCCTAACAACCTGACATGTAACTAACATACAACTGTGTTGATGCTGGCGTCCTGTGCATCTGTGTTAAAGGCAACAGTGGAACCAGTGTTTAGCAGCAGCAAAATTAAGGACACAAAGCTTCAATTCAGGAAAATTGTAATAGATTATTTATTTATTTATTTATTTATTTTTATCAATTTGAGGTCGTTAATCGATTAATCGTTTCAGCTGTAAATGGGAATTTAAACACATCCTCATTATTTTATGTCTTCAAGTCTTTGGTGAAATAGGACATGATACTATGTAATAATGGATGGTTTTTCTCACTAGTTGTGTAAAGCCTAATAAACACAATGTCTTTTCTGACTAAAATATTAATTAAGGATTTATCAGTGATTTACTGATGCCCGTGAAGCTTTTCATACATTCTACATAGTTGTAATTGTGGAAGTAAGTCTTCCGGTTTTTCACTGTGCTTTGACAAGGTGTGTGACAGATGGACTGACACCAAATTCAGCAGTTTGTTATATAGTCCAGCACTAAAATGATGCATAAAAACGGCTGTCACACCAGTGATCAAACCATTTTGGGAACAGCTGTGTGAACATTTAAATAACATTTATACTGAAAAAATTCCTTGTAAATGTGAAGCCCTATACTTAGGAGATATTTCATGTGAGAACTGGACTCTGAAGGATAAAAAACTGTTGTTAATGCTTTTGGCAGCGGATAAAAAGACTATCACTAGAAAATGGTTAAAACCTGAAGCACCCACAACGGAAGAATGGAAGGACATGGTACAGGACATTTACATTCTGGAGAAGTTGACATTTTGTTTTAAGGGTCAAAAGGAAACTTTTTTCACTATTTGGTCAAAATGGACAAACTATGTTAAATTTGTAATGGATGTGAAATGAATGCATCAGTGATGTGAATACTTTTATATGTGAAACATTTGAGTTTAGATTAAAGTAAACATACACACCTTAAAGTGTCTTATCTTATTGATGAAGTAGTGGAGCAAGCCCTCTCCCCCAGCCCACTTTTCTTTCTTTTTTTATTTTATATGTTCTACTTATGACAAAACATCTTGGATAAGCATTTTTTCATTTGACGTGTAGAAACTGAATTGTACCTGGAAGAGAAGTTTTGTAACGTGCTTTTCCAAATAAACAAAGAATTAAAAAAAAAAAAAACGGCTGTCACTTCTCAACACTTGAGGAAATGAATCCTCTATGTCCAGAAGCCGTGGTGGAAACACAACAACCAGTGTGTGTTTCTGTTCTGACCTTTTAGTTCCTGGGAATTCAGTTCTGGCATTAGAAGTTCTATGTGCTTTAAAATTCAAATGAGTATTGACCTCATTTTCTTCCTTCTCCTTATTCTTCCTCTATGTTTAATTGCAGATGCCCTCCTTTGCTTTAACATATTCTGTATACTCACCATTACCTTTGCCCATTTTTACTTCCAGAGTTGAACTTCTTCTCTTTTCTTCAAGGCGACAATCATCAGGTATGTACTGCTGTGTGAAATGGTAAAAGACGATCTGAGGGTTTTTAATGCCATTTGGATGCCTTTCTACATACAGTGATGTGCAGACGTTTGAGGCAGCCTTTAGATTTGTCATTTTTGCCGCGTTGAAATGAACATGTGTATTTATTTCTCAGTCTCTTTTCTTTAGATACAACAAGAAAATACAGGAAATATGTGCACAGCCTTAAACGACACACAAAAAACAGAACTAAATGGGTTGTAAAGGTTAAAGTTAGTATTTAGTGTGACCCCTGAGCCCATGACAAGAAGCAGCAAAAACTGTTAGAAACATCTGGAATGACACCTGAAATTAAAAAATCAGAAAGGGAATGACACAAATTTCATATTGTCTGAACAAAAGGATTAAAGACATGTTAAGTGTAAAAGGAAGGTCACACTAAATTAGGGCTGCACGATATTGGAAAAAACTGACATTGTGATTTCTTTAAACCTGCGATATGAAAAAGTACTCAGATATAATAGGTGTGTGGTGCCGACGTAAATGGTCAAACAAATTAGATACGTTCCCTCTTGTTGTGGGAACAGATGGAAGACACTGTCGACACAGAATAGGTGTTTCAGTTTCATCTTTCTTGTTTTATTTATTTATTATTTTTTTAACCTTTATTTACCCAGGCAAGCAATTAAGAACAGATTCTTATTCACAAATGCAGCCTGATCAAACAGCAATGGCTCCTTGAGGGGAAGGGGGGGGGGGGGGGGGCAAAAGTAAAAACAAGGTTAAACAATTACAGAAACAAACAGTTAATGAATAAATACATTACAACAATAACAGTGAGACATGTGAGAGACAAATACTCAACAGGTGCAACAGTCAACTCAAATTTCTTCCAGGTTTTGCTTAAAAACAGTGAGAGATGTGAAGACAGTGAGTTTGAGGGTGTTTTGGACAGTGTTCCAGTCGTTAGTTGCAGCAAATCAGAAGGCGCTTTGACCGAAGACAGTGCGGGCTTTGGGGATAGTGAGTTTGATGAGATTACTGGACCTAAGATTGTTGTAGCTGAAACAGTGATGAAAGTGTTCCAGTTTTTGCCGGAAATACGTTTTTTTTATGAAAATTGAGCATATGCTCTGGTAAATTAAACGTGTCCGGATCATTTCTGTCTGGTTTGGCAACATTTCCGCCAAAAAATTACGCATAAATCGCTCCGAAAAGTGTAAATTCTGTTTATTTGTGTCCGTCTCATGGGCGCGGCCATACTGCTTTCATCTCTATTCGTCTTGACCAATGAGATGCTCGTTTACAACGCGGAGCTTGTATCGACGGCTCTGATTGGTCCGTTGATGACACGTGGTTCGTTTCGCGTCTCTGGAGACAAGATGGTGGATTCGCTTTTAGTATTTTACCGCCAGTGTATTTGGTCTAAATATTCTGTGAAATCATGTCGGATTCATGGTCCTTCAGCGTTGGGACGAACTGAAGTGTGAGGCAGGAATCCAAAATAAGTTCAAGTGGTCCTGGCTCCAGGAAACTGATAAAAATGGCGATTTTCTGTCGCAGTACGTCCAGAAGACAAGCAAACTGGGTTTGTTACTCATTGAAGTCATTCAGAAAAGTTCAGGTTTTTTTTCTTTCCTCACTTTCATCACTGTGAAATAATTCCAGATAACTGACGTTGCTTTTCTTTTTGGCACCAAGTCTTCATTTTTGGTGATTGTCTCTCGTTCGTTGCTCATTTTTCAAAGTTGTTTCCAGTGACTTCATGTGCAGGGGTGTGGTCTGCTTCAGCAAACTGATTAAGAACAACTGGAATTGGTGGATGGCTGTGCACAGTGTGTGTCAGGTCCCCAGGTTGAACTTAGATGAAAACACGTTGAGTTCACTGGCCTCCTACATCACAGGACCTGTGGTGGAACTACTGTAGATACTTCACGATGACGATGTTCAAACAATATATAGAGGGTCTGCACGTGACGTCACCACTAGCGGAAGTCACCGTGGTTCCGCCCACTGAGTGGCAGAAAGAGGGAGATGAGTGACAGCGTTGGCTTCAGTACTGTCTAAACTGAAGAACAATATTGAATTAAAAAAATGGGGCAGAGCTGTTGTGAGATTGATTGTATGAACAGGTTTGAAAAGCAGTGGGAGCTATCGTTTTACAGACACCGAAAGACACCTGTAGCTTAGAACAATATTTTGTATCTGGCACAAAATCATCCACATCTACTGTGGAATGTGGACTCTGTGGACATTTCCATTTAACATTGAAAATCCCATTTACCACACATTTTTCATTAGAACTCAACAAATATGGATTGGAATTGAATATAATTGGACATACTCATGACTGGTACCAAGCTGCAACTTTTTCTGCTGTATGGAACAACCTGGAAACTGTTTAATTTAACCCTTTCATGCATTAATTATGTGAACCTTAGTCAAGATTTTTTTCCTGAGTGTTTTTATTCCTCTTTTGGCATGAAAAAAAAAAACAATGTGATGGAAATTTTTTTTAATGAACCTGTTTTCCACGGAGTTACAAAAAATTCCACTCAGCTGGACACCATGTGTTTAATTTTTTGAAGCAAAGAAACATGTATTTAAAACGCAATATCAAAAAAAACCCTCCCAACTCCCTGCCCTGAATGACATCATCTCTTCTCGCTGTATGCAGAAATCCCACAACATCCTCAAAGACCCCTTCCACCCTGCCCACCACCTCTTTGAACTCTCTGGAAGGAGATACAGATCTATAAAAACATGCACCACACGATTCCGGAACAGTTTTTACCCCACAGCCATAACTATACTAAACAATGAACTCAACCACTAAAGTACAGACATTTTTTAATTGCACTATTTTGCACGTTGCACTGTATACACTGGCACTGACGGGATGTGTGTGTGATGCATTGCTGTGTGAGAAAGAAGGAGGTGGATGTGTGAGGGAATGAATGTATGGATGTTGATATGTGAGTGATGCATATTCTGTTTTTATATTTTGTTTTTATTATATATTTATATTTTATAGTTATTAATACTATTTATTACTATTGCTGTTTTATGAGTCCATATCCTGATAGTGCACCTGAATGTCGTTGTACATTCTGTATAATGACAATAAAGTATCTTATCTTATCTTCGCTTATTGTAAAAGTGATATACTGTGTGAAAACTATGAAGAAGAACTTTTTTAATGCTGCTAATCTGATGTTTTCTCACATTTTAACATACTCTAATACTAGTTATTACTCGCTTCATGGAGATAATATGCAAAAAAAAAAAAAAACATGTTGTGTAAGAAAACTGTTAATTACAGTCTGATAACAATTAGCAATTGATTTACACTCAAACATGTTAGTGCAGATCAGGTTTATTAAGAACAGGAAGGTTACATTAATGGTATGAATGTCAGTGTATGGGATGGTGCATATGTGTCCACTGTGTTGGCTGATATGGAACTAAAACAACAAAATCCATGAATATACAAGAGAACAGCTGGAGAAGAACTGTCCACTGGAGTGACCACTATGCATGAAAGGGTTAATATAATTTGACATACACATGACTGGTACCAAGCTTCAACTTTTTCTGCTGTATGGAACAACCTTGAAACTGTTGAATTTAAACAGAAATAGTCGATCCACACATCTGGTTCAGGGTGCTCGGCGGAGGTTTGCCTTCTCTGAACACTTGTTGTGCTTCTTCTCTCTTCAGCATTACAACATGGTCATGGCAGCAGCAGCCGCCGCCTCCGCCTCAGACGACCACGAGCTGCTCCTCAACCGTTTCCTCCCCTACAGCTCCTCCTCCTCCTCGCAGTTATTCCTTGACCAATCAGGGGCCCCCTCGGCCTCCTCGCTGACCGCACCGACCAACGGGGCCAGCAACTCCGGCAGCAGCAGCAGCAGCCTGGTGTCGTCCAGCAGCCTTCGCGACTCTCATTCGTCGTCGCACTCGTCCACACACTCGGGCTCACACTCCTCACACGCACACCCCGGGGCGGTGGCCGGTCGGAGCAGCGCCGAGGCGGCAGTGGCAGCTATTTACGGCGGGATACCAGACGTCATATCGTTGGACTGACTGGAGAGGAGCCGGGACTTTGTCTTGAGTCCAGCTACGATCCGGTAACAAACTGACTGCAGGGTAAGGTTCTGATCCAGACTGACCCAAGTCATCCGACTCAGAACATTTGGGAAGTGATAATGACAAGACTGTGTGGAGACGAGCACTAGGATGAAAAACAGCAGGCCGGAGGTCCCTTCACTAGACTGACCTTAGATCAGAAATCTGTTCATTATCGGGGCCTCGGACCCACATGAACGCTTCACTGGCACAAGCGGCACAGACCATACTTGAGCAAAAACACAATGGAGGAAAGCTCTTTTTTACACAGATGAAGAGTGGCACCGTGTACAGAGAACAAAATCTATTTTCCTCTTTTACTTTTGTATGTTCAATGGGGACATTTTCAGTCTAGTGAGCTGCTTTAATTGCTGTTTTGAAGAGGAGGGCTGAGGTTGTTTTCTCCCACTCTAAGCTTTTACATTAGACCTGTTGCCATGAACATGTTTTTCCTCCCCTCTAACTTTACTTTCTCCCTATCTCTTTCTCCTCTTTGTAAAACCACGGTGTACTTTTTTTCTTTTGAATGATAAGAGCTATTGAATGGTTTATTCACATACTAATAGTTGTGTTATGTATAATATTTAAAAGTTACATCTACATATTCCCTTAAACTTTCAGGTTAATGCTATGAGTGCGTAGTGTGTACATGGAAATGAGCCATCGCTGGTTTTTCATTTTCACCTCCTTAGAAAGACTTCCAGTGACATCACATCTAGATGCCAGTCTTTCTCGAGCTTCAGATTTGCCAATTTAAAGTTTTGAGCCAGTAGAATATGTTTTGTTTCTTTTTGCACAATGCCAAAAATAACTTGCGGTACCTATGACAACGATCAGAATCATCAGAATGAAGTCGAGTTGGTGTGCCGCTGTGTTTTCAGTTTCAGCTCGTGTGTGTCATGTCTTCTCTGACTCACCTGACAAATTTTGATGCGCGTCTTGTTTTGTGGATGTGTACAAACAGAGGCGTACGTCATGTGCTGTTGCTGTGCTGGAATTACTGACCAATGCTTCAACTAGTGCCTGTTGGTGTGGATGCGTAGGAGTAGAGGGTGAATGTCCGAAACCAGGGGTGTCAGACTCATTTTAGTTCAGGGGCCACATTCAGCCCAATTCCATCTCAAGCGGGCCAAACCATTAAAATAATAGCACAAAAACCTAGAAATAATGACAACTCCAAACTTTTCAGTGCAAAGAATAACTTTAATAACTTAAATTCTGAAAATTTTTACACTTTACAAACTATCCAAAACAAAAAAAAAAAAAAGATGGAAATAATCTAAAAAAAAAACCCCAGAAATTTCTGAAAAATAGCCACAATTTTATCAATATTCTGCCTCAACTTATGATTTATACATGTGCATTACAGAACAGATCTACCAAGGCACAAAACATCTGTTAAAATTGCACTTATTTTTCTTTAGATATTTCAGGTTGTTCATATTTGTTCCATTTATTGACATTTTATTGTTAAAGGATATCAGAATTTAATTTTCTTTGCAATAAATCAAAGAGAAAAAATTGGTGTTGCCATTATTTATAGGAATAATGTCATTTTTTTCACATTAAAGAATAAAATTTGGAGTAATTATTTATAGGTTATTATGCTGTTATTTTGGAGTTTAAAGGTCCTGTATTATGCTATTTTTCAGTCACGTCATATAGGTCTCAGAAGCCCAAAAGCATAGTATTTAAGTTTGTTCGCCCCAAAATCATCCTTTGTTCGGAGTTTCAGCGGTCGAAAAAGTCTCTCTCACCAGCCCTCCTCAAAACAGGCCGTTTCTGGGCCTGCTTCCGGGTATGCAAATGAACGCATCTGTCCACGCCCACTCCCCCTCCCCTCTCTGGGAGAGGACGCGGCTTCCGCTAGCGGTACTACGCGCTAATGTTGACTGAAGCCATGGCAAAACGTCTTTCCAAACACTGGCTTTCTTTGCCTTGAGGCGTGATTGAGCCCCGACGGAAAACGGCGGTGTTGTGTTGGGTTCGTGGACCTGACACGGAAAGACGCCTGCCGCCACTAATGCAGGCAGCTGCTAACAAGCTTGAGGCTAACTATACTGATGCCAACCACAAAAGGCCCGTGTTCAAAGTAGTTCTGTTGAATGTCTCTGGATATTATCAGCTCTTGCATGTTAATGGGGACGCAAACGTTAGCAGCAGTAACCGAGCTAACGAGCCATGCTAACGTTAGACGTACACATCAACACCCACCCGCTTATCCGTAATGTCGGGTTATGCAGTAAAGATACAAAAAAATGATAAAAACTTACATCTCCCACACTTGTACTTGGGTCACGAAGCGTTGGTACTGCGTCCTTCTTGATTCGGAGTCTTTGTGCTAAGCCGGAGCTGTATGGGCCCATGTTCGAAAAACACTCGTCCGTGAAATGCCGGGCACACACATACAAGCGTTTGGGAATGTTGTTTGGTACATGACCATCACAGATAGAATCCAGACACTTTTTACGGAGAGGCTCGGAAGTGGGGAGCAAAAATAAACTATGGTGTTGGTGTGTGCAGCCAACAACACCACAACTTGCGTGTCTCGCCTTCGCCATGTTTGTTGTCCAAGAGGTACTTATGCCAGGGCGGGGCTCGCTTTGCCAGGGTGGGGGCACAGTCAGGGGGAGGAGTTAAATCCGCTTATGTCGTCATAAACGGAGCCAACTCAAACTCGGCCGTTTGAGCAGGCATTTTGACAAACTGTGGTGTAGCAAGGCAGGGAGGAAACAGACAGTTTTCAAATTCCAACCTCATAATGAGGCTACTGCAACACACACTACTATAAGAAAACTGTCACAAAGTCAGATTTGCATAATACGGGACCTTTAATGCCCTCGACTTAAGATATTTAGGGTAATTTTTGCACTTTGCAAATTCATCCCGTGGGCCGGATTGGAAGTTTGTTTGACACCTGTGTCCTAAACAGTCAGCAGCGACCCTTGACCCCCGTTCTGGTACATTAACCTTTTCATTAAATGTATTATCAAGATTTAAACAGGGTTCCTCCTGCAATATCTGGCATTCTTACAATTATCAATGTTCTCATGATCCAAAATGTCCAATCAGGATCAAAAGTTTTAGTGTCAATAGGTTTCACAATAAGTGTCTAATGATCATTTCATTCCAGTTTATAGGCTGATTTTTGGTCTTTAGTAAAAGTTATTTGTGGTTATAAATTATTCAGAAAAGACTCAAGAAGATGCAACTGACCGGAGACGTAATAAGACCAAAACTGTTGTCCTGTAGTTTCTGATTTCATGATTTAATGGTTTTCACAACATTAGGTCACATTAAATAACATACGGGGCTGTGCACTTTTAATCCCCCTCGACCAAATATAGTGTAAGATTCAGTTGAAAGTTAATGCCCTGTGATATAAATATTAGATTGTCTTTGTGTAAAACTTATTACCTACATATTTATATTTGAAAGCACTCAGATATTAGAACTGCACAAGGACGTTTGACCTGGAAAAAGTAGGTCAAGGTCACCCATTTTTTTAAAAAAAATATTCTTCTGCTCCATCCTCAAATACATCCACAGTATAAATTTGGTGCAGATATGTCAATGCATTCTTCAGGTAATGCAATTATGTCATTGAATGGACAGACAGACAGACAGACAGACAGACGACAAAACGATTACAATACCCCTCAGCCAAGGGGTAACAATTAGAACAAGCACAGTTCTTGTTTACCAATTAAGAAGACACAAAATACAGTTGGTTATGGTTCTAATCTCATCTTTACAGTCAGAACATAGCGAACAGTTAAAGTCTTATACTGGTAAAATCTTTGTTCAACATCATAATATAAACTACAAAGTAGAGCTGCAACCGATTAATCGACTCAAAGTGATCCAAAAAAAATCATTCAACCACAATTCTCTTCAGTCAAAGCTTTGTTTCCTTCATTTCTCTGCTGTTAAACATTGGTTCCACTGTTGTGTTTCACACGGACGCTTATTGTGACGCACAAAGAAGCTTCAATTCAGGAAAACTGCAATAGAATATCTCCCTTTATAATCAATTCGAGTCGATTAATCGAATCGGGACTTTTTGCATTGACTTCAAGCACCTAGTCGATTAATCGGTTGCAGCTCTACTACAAAGACAAAAAATGTTATATATAAAGATAATTATCATGTTGTAAACTTGTAATAATTGTAACCCCTGAGGTCCAACAAAACTTTGCAGCATTCAAACTTAAAATGATCACAACTGTTTTATTGGCCAGGCCTTAGTGCAGCAGCAGGGGCGTTGAATTTCACAGTATTTTCTTGGACTAAAATAGACTAAATGCCTATTACAGTGAATTGAAGCCATTTTTTTTAAAACTCTGTTGTATCGAGCATTTGCAGCATCTTCTAATATATTCTAGTAAAGCATGGAAACATGTCTGGTAGAACTCCTAAAGAGGAGTCTGATTGAAACACACTAACAGAATGCTCTGCTTCTGCGACTCTGTTTATTCTAAGTGTGTGTAAAGGAGCCTACAGCGCCACCTGCTGACAACACCACACCGGCCTAGATTATTTTCTACAAACCCGTTTATAGAACCACATGTCAATCAGTTTTTATATTTTTGCAACATTCCAAAAGCTCATGTCAGATTCATTGGACACAGTTAGTGTGCAACTCAAGCTACAATGAAAAACCCTTAAGAACCAAACATTCACTATAGAGCACAGGTGTCAAACATGCGGCCCGAGGGCCAAATCCAGCTCGCCAAAGGGTCCAGTCTGGCCCATGGGATGACTTTGTAAAATGCAAAAATTACAGTCAAGATATTAACAGTCAATCATTTTACTTTAGGAGCCATATAAAGCCCTATTTTAGTCTTTAGTGGGTCAGATCAGTAAAATATGATCATAGAAACCTACAAATAATGACAATTCCAAATGTCTCCTCTTTTGTAGTGAAAAAAAGTGAAATTCCATGAAAATGTGTAAATTTACAAACCAGCCTTTCACAAAAAATATGAAAAACTAGAAATGTCCTAAAAGAGGTAAGTGGAATTTTGCTAATATTCTGCCATTTACTAAAATATTTTATGTATTTTGCAGATCCGCTGTGATCTGTCAGTTTTAATGCATATTTACAAATGATGAGCAGAGGCAGAATATAGTTAAAATTGCACTTATTTTTCTTAATAAATTTCAGTTTTTGCATGGTTCATATTATTCACATTTTTAAAAGGAGACTTTATAGATGTAAATGTTTTCATAATGTAACTCTACTTTTTTCACTATAAAACGTATTGAAATGTTTGGAGTTGGCATTATTTATATATTATTCTGTTATTAATTTACTGGTCCAGCCCACTTCAGATCATATTGGGAGGGTATGGCCCCTGAACTAAAATGAGTTTGACACCCCTGCTATAGAGTGACTTCCAGTTTCAGTATCATGTTGTTTCTTAACTGGCCAACACCTTTAAGACACCCTGTCCCATTCATTCCAGTGGGAGAAACGAAGGTGATTTGGGCAGATTCTTACGCTCCGAAATCATTTTCACAGGCCACATATTTTCTGAACCTTATGATATTAACTCATAAAGACCCAGTGCTACTTTTGTGGAAGTTCCAAATGAATTTTTCTCTTTATTTAACCTTTCTTAAGAGATTTATCTCCATTTATTATAATATTATTCTCTGTATTTTTTGTTTTTAAGTGAAATTCACATATTTTCTGATATTTAATTGACTGGTCATGTAGATGTTCATAAAAGCTCAGATTAAAGTTGAGGGGTATTTTATCAGAAACGGAGAAAACTGAAGAAAAAGTGACTTTTTCAAGAAAAATATATCATTAACTGAATGTAAAAACAATTGTGTCCATCCACTGTCATTGATCAGATTCCGTGGGTTTTACTAGTGAATCGGTTATAGAAGATGACGATGTTTCCACGGTAACTACGGAGCCTCCGAACGTCCAAATACGGTCGTATCTGATGACCATGAAAAGATGACAAACTGCATTTTACACCAATTATTGACACGTATTGATAGGATTAGTGGATCAACAGGTGTTAAACAGTTTAGATCAGTAGATGGTTTTTGTCGGCAGTGGATGTTTGGGTCTTTATGGTTTAAAATGAAATGAAGACACACGGAGCAGGACAAGATGGACTGTGTTTGTCTTAGCGTTGATGTCTCACAAGCTCTCACAACACAAATGTCACCTGACAGAAGTAAAACCAAAGAGGAAAATCAAACTAGTGAGAACTGTGACAGAAGAACGTTACCAGTCAAATCATCTAAAATGTAGACCTTATCAAT
The DNA here is from genome assembly GCF_902148855.1 of Sphaeramia orbicularis. Classification (NCBI taxonomy): domain Eukaryota; kingdom Metazoa; phylum Chordata; class Actinopteri; order Kurtiformes; family Apogonidae; genus Sphaeramia; species Sphaeramia orbicularis. The sequence goes on along the minus strand of NC_043959.1, from coordinate 10,313,111 downwards.
CTGCTTTCATCTACCTACATGATGTTCTCAACCCTGAAGAGACAGGAAGTTAACCTTTTCAGATCCCTGGTGGAAGAGCATGGTTCACCGTGTTTAGAAATGGAAGATCTTTGTTACTGTTTGCTTAGAAATGGAGTCAACAAACGACTCTCTCCTAGCGCAGAACGAATTCCAACACTCAAGAAAATGCAAAAATCTTCCATTTTGACCCTTCAGCAGTTGGATGTCAAAACCCCAGTGGTTTTCTGTTGACGTTTGAGCCTGGAGAAGTTCGGAACCCTGTTTAAAATGATGCTGATGTCTAGAGCTGCAACCGATTAATCGACTCAAAGTGATCCAAAAAAAATCATTCAACCACAATTCTCCTGAATCAAAGCTTTGTTTCCTTCATTTCAATCAAATTTTATTTATGTAGTGCCAAATCACAACAATAGTTATCTCATGACACTTTACATATGGAGTTGGTCCAGACCAGACTCTAAACCGATTTACAGAAACCCACAGAATCCAACAGGAGTAAACACCAGTGAGTGGAGACAGAGGAAGGAAAAAGTCCCTTTAACAGCAGAAACCTGGAGCAGAGCCAGACTGAGGAGGATGGATGAGTGACAGGAGGAGAGAGAGGGTTAAAGAGAGAGAGTAAAGGAAGAGAAAAAGAGATAGAGATAGAGAGAGACTGGGGGGGGGGGGGGGGGGAGTAGGGGGAGACACATGGATGGAACTGATGAACAGATAACTGAACTAGAACATCTATGGAACTGTATAGTAAACACTATCATAACTGTACGGATTAGTGAGTGATGACGATGAAGGAGGAGAGAGGCAGGACCACAGCAGCAGGTCCAGAGATGATCCAGGGAAAACCTGTGACGATCCTGGGAAAACCCGTGATGATCCAGGGAAAACCTGTGATGATCCAGGGAAAACCTGTGATGATCCTGGGAAACCCGTGATGATCCTGGGAAAACCCGTGATGATCCAGGGAAAACCTGTGATGATCCAGGGAAAACTTGTGATGATCCTGGGAAAACCTGTGATGATCCTGGGAAAACCTGCGATGATCCTGTGATTTCTCTGCTGTTAAACATTGGTTCCACTGTTGTGTTTCACTCGGACACTTATTGTGATGCACAAAGAAGCTTTAATTCAGGAAAACTACCACAGAATATCTCCCTTCAATCAATTTGAGTCGATTAATCGAATCGGGAATTTTTGCATTGACTCCAAGCACCAGTCGATTAATCGGTTGCAGCTCTACTGAGGTCCTCGTGTGACATGTAGAGAAATAGAGAACACAAATCTCAGCAGACTTAACTAAGAGCCATAATGATAAAGTTCGCAGTAGATCTGGACACATACTGGGTGAAAATAACAGGACACGTCTGGAACTTCAGAATCCTACAAGCCAGGCGTCAGCGTGATGTAGAAATGTCAAGGGTTTAGAAAATCCAGGACAGGGGTTTGCTCATGAATGTATCATACGTATTTTTTGGACGTTGGACACTTTGGATGGTAGTTGTGTTATTCATTAGAACAGGACTGTCAAACTCATATTAGTTCAGGGGTCACATTGAAGCCAAATTTGATCTGAAGTGGGCCGGACCAGGGAAATACTAGCATAATAGCCTTAAATAATGACAACTACAAACTTTTCTTTTTGTTTTAGTGCAAAAAAACATATTCAATAATGAAAATATTTACATTTACAAAGTATGTGAACAAAAAAGGCATGAATAACCTGAAAAAAACTGAAATTTCTAAAGAAAAATAAGTGCAATTTTCACAATATTCTGCTTTAACTTCTCATTTATATATACGTGTGTTACAGATCAGATCTACAAAGAATGTAAACATTTAGTAACAGGCAGAAAATTGTTCAAATTGCACTTAATTTTCTTTCGAGACTTCAGGTTGTTCACATTTGTTCAGGTTATTCACATTTCACCATCAGATAGTTTTAAAATGTAAACATTTTCTTAATTTAATATTATTTATTGTACTACAACAAATTAAAAACATGAAGTTGTCATTATTTATAGGTATATTATTTTTTTACATTAAACCAAAAAGAATATTTGGAGTCATTATTTTGAGGTTATTATGGCATTTTTTTACTTGCAAATTCATCCCAGGGGCTGGATTGGAACCTTTTGCGGGCCGGATTTGGCCCCCGGGACGCATGTTTGACACCTGTATGGAAGTACATCTGTGTCATCAGATTTTGAATTCTAAAAGCCATTGAATTTCTGGCACTGATTTTTTTTTTTTTTTTTTTTTTCTCACTGAAATTAAGTGTCTGAATTTTTTGCATCTGAATTTTTTAAATTCTAAATTTATGAACATAGTTGAATTCAGTGACAAACAATTCAGATACTTAATTTCAGTGCAAAAAAAATTTCAGATACTTAATTTCAGTGAAAAAAATTCAGATACTTAATTTTAGTGCAAAAAGAAATTCAGATACTTCATTTCAGTGCAAAAAAATCAGATACCCAGTTTCAGTGCAAAGAAAAAATCAGATATGTAATTTCAGTGAAAAAAATTCAGATACTTCATTTCAGTGAAGAAAAATCAGATACTCAATTTTAGTGCAAAAAAAAAATCAGATAGTTTATTTCTGTGCAAAAAAAAATTCATATACTTAATTTCAGTGCAAAAAAAAAATTCAGATATGTAATTTCAATGCAAAAAAACCAAAATGCAGATACTTCATTTCAGTGCAAAAAAAATTCAGTGCCACAAATTCAGTGTCTTTTATAATTCAAAATCTGATGACATGGGTTTCCTTCCACACACCTGTGCATTGGAAGCTCCCATCACAGCTCTTGTCTCCTTCCTCCTCACAGACGTCCGACTCAGAGCCAGATTAGACCCACCACCCACCATGAGATAAGAGCTTCTGACAGCCCCCCCACCCCCCCCACCCCCGTTTCCTTTTACTTGACCTCTGTAGACAACCCACCCTCCCTCACCCTCCATTTATCTCAACAATTTCAACTCTTATTTCTTCTTCTTTCTCTCAAACGAACATAATCATTTGCTGGGACAAGTCTTGTGTATTTCCTGTGTTGTGCAGTATTTTATTTATTTTATATTCTTATTTCTATATATTATATTTTTACAATTGTTTTATTTCCATGAGTGAGTGTGTGTGATTCACCACCGTCCTGGAGTTGTGATTTTATTTAATATATGCGTTGTATTATTATTCTTTGCCAGCTTTTCTCCCACGGTCTCGTCTTTTTAGTCGTCGCATTCACGATTTAACCCCGTTTTTTTCTCGGGAGCTGATGATGAAAAAAACGTGTTGTAGGGCGTCTCAAAAATCACTTTTCTCTTCAGATCACGGTGTTATTTAAACCAGTTAATCTCCAGCATGATAATAGCGCCCCCCAAAAAAATTCAAAATCCATCAACGTTTGACCCCCCCCCCCCACTGTTGGTGTCTGTAAATTGGCTTAGAGTCTGGTTTTGACCAACTCTATATATAAAGTGTCATGAGATAACTTTTGTAGTGATCTGGCACTATATAAATAAAATTTGATTGATTGATTGATTTGATTGGTTTTCCCCTGTAAGTCGCTTTGGAAAAAAGCGTCTGCCAAATGCATAAATGTAAGTATGAAGGGCCCATCAAAAAACGTCAAAAAATGCTGTTTTTAAATGCAGTACCATGCTTAATGGATACTAAAGTGCCTAAAGTACAGACATCCATACTGCGTCACATGTGGTACCTGACTGAGTCTGTTGTGGTACTAAGTCTATTTGATAAAGAAGTACCAGTAGAAACCAAAGCAGCCATGGCAACACAACTGCAGCACAGACAAATGAGGATAAAGCAGCTTCAGAAAATGAATAAATGAATGAATGTCTTGGAGTTATCTGTCGTTAACGATGCTGCAGAAAGAGGTGTTAAGGACATCCAAGATGATGCCAGTGCAGCCACGGATGGAGCCCATAGAGGGAACATGGTCCCACAGAATCAAACTACCAGAGTTTCTCCAGAATGAAATGGAAGAGAAACTATAGAGCGACTAATATCTGAATAAACTGTGAAATGCACATGTGTAAAAGTATGTCCAGATTATCAGAACCACGTCTGATTTATGTAACCTCAGATCCTGTATTTAGCCTTATTATTTAAGTGTTCATCTATATTTGTCTTTAACTCAAACCTGTGTTTTGCTGAAAAGGGAGTTAAGAAAATAGACATTGTGTTCAACTTGATCAGGGCTGTCAAACTCATTTTAGTTCAGTTCCATATTCAGCTCCATTTGATCTACAGTGGGCTGGACCAGAAAAATAATAACAGAATAACCTAGAAATAATGACAACTCCAAATTTTTGTTTTTGTTTTAGTGTAAAAAAAAAAAACAACAACATTAAATTATGAAAAAACTTACTTTTATAAACTATCCCCAAAAAAAAAAAAAACTGAAAAAACTGAAATTTAAATTAAAAAAAAAAGTAAGAAAATTTAGTACGATTTTAGCAATATTATTCCTCCACTTCTCATTTGTCCATGTGCAGTGTGGATCAGATCTACAAAGACACTAAACACTGAGGAACAGGAAGAAAAGAGTTCAAATTGGGCTGAATTTTCTACAGACATTTCGGGTTCATATTTGTTCAGGTTATTCACATTTTAGTGTTACAGGATAGTTTGTAAATGTAAATATTTTCATAATTTAATGTGATTTTTTGCACTAAAACAAAGAAAAAAAATTGAAGTTGTTAATTCTAGATTTTTTTTTTTTTTTGGCTTAATTCAAGATTTTTTTTAGCTTAATTGAAGGTTTTGGGTTTTTTTTTTTGCTTAATTCAAGATTTTTTGCCAAATTTGAGGTTGTTTTTGGCTTAATTGAAGATTTGTTTTTACTTAATTGAAGATTTATTTATATCTTAATTCAAGATTTTTTTTACTTAATTCAATAATTTTTTGGCTTAATTCAAGATTTGTTTTGCTAAATTTGAGGGGGTTTTGGCTTAATTGAAGATTTTTTTTTACTTAATGGAAGATTTTTTTTTTTTTGCTTAATTCAAGATTTTTTTCTAAATTTGAGATTTTTTTTACTTAATTGAAGATTTTTTTTTTTTTTGCTTAATTCAAGATTTTTTTTTTACTTAATTGAAGATTTTTTTTTTGCTTAATTCAAGATTTTTTCCTTAATTCAAGCTAATTTTTTATTTTTTTTTGTTTAATTCAATTCAAGACTGTGGAATTGTCGCACTTGGCAAAAACATCTCATGGGCCGAACTGGACCCTTTGGCGGGCCGCATTTGGCCCCCGGGCCGCATGTTTGACACCCCTGAACTAGATTTACTGTTCTGAACTTCTTTCTATTTAAAGTTTTTATCCTATAATTGAGTTATTTTATCTTAAAATCACCTTATTTTCACTTGTATATCACCTGACACAATAACCTATGAAGTTGATATTACAGGGATGCTGTAAAATACTAGAAAAAGCAATTTGTGGACACTTAAGACCTCATTATATGTGATTTTCTGGGTTAAAATGAGCGTTTTTGGCGTTTTTTTGATGGGCCCTTCATACTTTGTGGGGCGGCAAACGTTGACAGATTTTGCTGAAATTTTTTTTTTGGGGGGGGGGGGGCTGTTATCATGTTGGAGATTAACTGGTTTAAATAACACTGTGATCTGAAGAGAAAAGTGATTTTTGAGATGCCCTAATGTGTAGTTTGTGTTTTTTTTTTTTTTTTGTAGTTTCAGTATCTATCACCAGTATTTTTAAACTCGACTCAGTTGGACGCTTTGATCGCATTTAATTTATTGAAACCTCTTGTCGTGTCCTCTAATTTGTAACGAGACGGTGCATCCGATTGTGATGGTCCACGCGCTGGCTGTCCACGTGGCGTTCACAGAAGAAGTGGGAAAGCAGACAGTGTTGAATGTGTTTGTGTTGAAGTGCTCTGCTTCTGCTGGGTCTGTATGCCATGACTGAAGTGTCCGAGCTTTTTCAATAATGTCCACAGCATCCTCCTGTGGACTGCAGCTGATGGTTTTCTAAAGGAGAGACAGCCATCATAGATTTTTTTTTTTCTGTCATTCACCAGATAAACTGACTTTTTTTTTTTTTTTTTAATGTCAAATTGCATGTGGGGATGGATAAGCACAGACTGTTGCCGTCTCAGTCCAACTTTAATCTCATACAGGTGTGAAACGTTCTTTTGTGCAGCAGCAAAGTGATGGATGCTGGAACCAAAGCAGGCGTCCACGCAGAAAAAAAAAAAAAAAAAGTGAACGGAATAAGGCCAATTTTTATAAGAAAAACTCCAGGCAACTTTAACAAGCAACTTTTTCAATGTGGGTCATTCCATATGAAATCAACAGATTTTAAGAAAATTTCCCACCTGACCCTCTCAGATTTTTCTACATTTTGACATACTTATAGAACATTATATATGATGGGAAAATCCAAAATTTCACGGTTAAATTGTAACTGTTTCCAAAGTTATGACAATTTGAAGTAGGTAGGGGGTACCTGAAAATTGCGACCAAAATTAAGACGTGAAATTTTTGGCTATTTTCAGGCTTCTGAACAACAAGAGCTAGAGGTCTGAAATTTTCAGAATCATTTCACAGGAACGTATAGTTGTAAGAAATGTGAAAATATTTACTTAAAATGTATAATTGCATGTTACAGAGAATGACAAAGTTGAGATTTTATAATAATAATAATAATAATAATAATAATAATAATAATAATGGATTGGATTTATATAGTGCTTTTCTAGACACCCAGAGACACAGCAAGTTGTGCTTGGTGTCAAAATTTAGGCCAGTTCCTGTCCTTTCACATGGTGTCTTTTATTTTGTGATCCTACCTATCCCACATGCTGATACTGACCTTTGAATCTGAAGGTCGAACAGATATTTTTGATTTTCAGCTGTTCATATATCATACATAACATAACATAACATAGGACCTTCATTTTACACAGATCCATTCCCTAAGTTGCCAAGATATAGCACGTAAAATTTCTAATGAATATGATGATTAGTTTTTGTGTAATGAGGGTCCAAAAGTAGCATTTTAGACGTTTGTGATGGATGTGGCTACAAATGTAGTTTACCACCACCAGAGTGTGAATGTGAGAGCGAATGAATAACACTGGTCAACAACAAATTTATTGTTTAAGTTTTTGGAGCTGATTTAGGATAATTTTGGTGTGCTGAATCCAAAAATCACATTAATTTTGCTCAATCAGGTCAACTTTCTGAACTATGCTACATATTGGCTTTTGAACATTTTTGCTTACATTTATGGGCATTTTCACATCATATGATACAAAATTCTTTCATATTTCTTGCAATAAACGAGTTCTGAAGATTTTACTTTTGCCAATTTATGATTAATGGTTTTTTTAATATTACAGGTGAATGAAATGGCTTCGACTAGAAGATCTTGCAAAAATAAGCCTGACGTATTCTGCTACATCTGCGGTGAATACACCATTGTACCTAACAGGAATCCTGTTAGAAAACGATTTTTTTTGTCTTTAAACCTGTTTTGGGTGAGAACTATATAAAAAAAATCAACTGATAAAGTCACAAAAATGTAATCAATTTTGTGAGAAGATCAAATTTTTCAAAATCAAATTAGCCAAAAAAAAACCTGACCTGATTGAGAAAAACAGATATTTTTGGATTTAGCGGTGCAAAATGGTCCTAATTCAGTTGAAAAAACCTAGACAACTTGCAAAAAACATTTTTTTGTAACCCAGTGTAATGGGTCAATAATGTAAAGCGCTTTGGGTGTTTGGAAAAGCACTATATAAATCCAATCCATTATTATTATTATAAAATCTCAAATTTGTCATTCTCTGTAACATGCAATTATAAATTTTAAGTAAATATTTTCACATTTTGCAGGACTATAGATTCCTGTGAAATGATTCTGAAAATTTCAGACCTCTAGCTGTTGTTGTTCAGAAGTTATAGAAGCGTGAAAAAAGCCGAAAATTTCACGTCGCAATTTTGGTCGCAATTTTCAGGTACCTCCTACCTACTTCAAATGATCATAACTTTGGAACTATTTATAATTAAGCTGTGAAATTTTGGATTTTCCCATCATATATAATGTTCTATAAGTATGTAAAAATATAGAAAAATCTGAGAGGGGTCAGGTGGGGACCACTTGATGAAATGAGATGGAATGACCCATGTCTCCTCCTCTGACGAAAGGGAAAAGTCAACAATATGTATATTATGTCTGTGTGAAAACCTGAAACCTGATCAGTCAGATCCAACCGTGGGTGTTTGATGTCCGTTTGTATGCTTTTTGTGTGTCAGTCCAGAGCGAGAGAATAAATTAATTTATATATTTTTTAGAAAATGAAAGCTGTTCTATTAAAAAAAAAAAGAAAAAAAAAAAAAAAAGGACTGTGGCCAATAACGAGTCTCAAACAACTGAAATAATGTCAAAGTCAAAGTGGACTCGAGTAAACATGTGCACTTACTGCCTTAAAAATTAACAGGTTCTGTTTGATTAAAAACAGCTTGAGAAAAATCGTAAAAAGGCTTTTCGTGGAGAAGACGGTGTACAGTCGACCCTTGTCAGTTTGTACAAATATATCAAGTGAAAAAAATATTTATTACCTGCATTGAAAGAAATTGTTTACTTATTGAATGTTACCCGTTTATGTAGAAAAGTTTAGATGTAATAAAATGCATTCTGGTACTTTTCTGTCTGTGCTTGGATTTATGTGTGAAATGAACCAAATCGACATACCTTTACATCCTTTAATAATAGGGGACACTAGATGGCACCAGAGAGTTGATTTATCCAATTTCTGAGTTTGGATGGTGCAGTTTAGGCATGGTTTGTCAACAGCAGGTATTCTGTTACTGGTTTACATACACTGGAACTATATTTAACCCTTTCATGCATAGTGGTCACTCCAGTGGACAGTTGTTCTCCAGCTGTTCTCTTGTATATTCATGGGTTTTGTTGTTTTAGTTCCATATCAGCCGACACAGTGGACACTTATGCACCATCCCATAATACACTGACAGTCATACCATTACTGTAACTTCTTAATAAGCCTGATCTGCAGTAATATGTTTTAGTGTAAATGAGTTGCTAATTGTTATGAGACTGTAATTAACAGTTTTCTGAAACAAAAAGAGTTTTTTTATTTGTTTTTTTTGTTGTTTTTTTTTGTTTTTTGTTTTTTGTTTTTGGTTTTTTCATATCCTCCTGAGACCCAGCAATGCATTGTGTCCTCTATAGGGGACAAAAGTTTGACAGTTAAACTAAAATGCTGTCCATTGCAAAGGACATTCCATTAAAAAATTAATAAATAAATAAAAAATATTTTTAAAATGTATCTGAAAAAACTGTTGCATTACGCAGTTTCCAATCAAGACAATTTTTTAGTGTAAAAAAACTAAAATTGTCAATTTCCTGGGTCTCAGAGGATATTATCTCCATGAAATGAGTGATAACTAGTATTTGAGAATGGATAAAATGTAAGAAAACATCAGACTAGCGGCATTAAAAATGTTTTTATTTCATAGTTTTCACACAGTATATCACTTTCTGATGATGGATTTTAAATACATGTTTCTTTGCTTCAGAAATTAACCCTTTCATGTATGAATTATGAAAACTTTAATCAAGATTTTTTTTTTCCTGAGTGTTTTTATTCTTCTTTAGACACGAAAAAAAGAATGCAATTGAAAATTCTTTTATGAACCTATTTTTCATGGAGTTCCAAAAATGTCCACTCAGCTCGACAGATGCCATGCATTTAATTTTTGAAGCAAAGAAACATGTATTTATTGATATATTGTGTGAAAACTATGAAATAAAAACATTTTTAATGCTGCCAATTTGCTGTTTTCTCACATTTTAACATACTCTAATACTAGTCAATACTCACTTCATGGAGATAATATGCAAAATAAATACATAAATAAATAAATGATTTTTTTTTGTGATTTAGTGATTTATTCTGAACATGCAATGAAATTTAACATATATGCACTTGCAAAACATACATAATAATACAAATATCAAGAATCATAACAATCTTAGAAGAAAAGCACAAAAATTTTGTTTACATGCCCGAAAAGGGGTGGGAAGAAGTATAACGAAATAAATAAATAAATAAATAAATAACCTTTTAATTGCAGTTTAAAAACAATAACAAGCAATTAATTTACACTCAAACATGCTAGTGCAGATCAGGTTTATCTAGAACAGCAAACTTACAGTAATGGTATGAATGTCAGTGTTTGGATGATGCATTAGTGTCCATTATTTTGGCTGATATGAAACTAAAACAACCAAACCCGTGAATATACAAGAGAACAGCTGGAGAAGAACTGTCCACTGGAGTGACCACTATGCATGAAAGGGTTAAACACATGGTGTCCAGCTGAGTGGACATTTTTGTAACTCCATGAAAAATAGGTTCATTGAAAAAATTTCAATTGCATTTTTTTTTTTTTTCATGCCTAAAGAGGAATAAAAACACTCGGGGAAAAAGTCTTGACTAAGGTTCTCATAATTCATGCATGAAAGGGTTAATATCACTGTTGCTTTTCACTTCAGTTTTTATTTTTGGATGTATAAACGGGGAAGAGTCAGACTTGTTGCATATCCCTGATGAGACTCCGTTACGCACGACACTGATCATCAAGCAGCGTCCGGTAAGTGCGCACTCCACCCCAGTTAGTGCACGGTGGGCGCACAAGGAGTGGGGTGGGGGGGTGGACTGCAGGCACAATAGCAGAGCTCACAGCAGTGATGTTGGATGCGTGTTGGAGGACAGAAGAGCCAGCAGAAGTGGAACTGAAGACGCACCATGTGTTTGTGAGTGTTCTTCTGTGCGCACTGGTGTCCACACCGTCTCCAGATGACGCACGGCTGTGATCTGCAGACAACATGACTGAAGAGAAGAATGACAGCCACTGTCTGAACTGTTCTGGGCTCGGACTCGGGCAGGACCGCTTCAGTAACCTGGAGGACATTGACGTGTCCGCAGACGGCAGCCCGCTCCTGCGCCTCCTCATCTGCCTCATCTACTCTGTGGTGTGCGCCGCGGGGCTGCTGGGAAATCTGCTGGTGCTGTTTGTCCTCAGGGTCAAACAGGACCGGAAGACCTCCAGCGTGAACCTGTTCGTGCTCAACCTGGCGGTGACGGACCTGCAGTTCGTGCTCACTCTGCCCTTCTGGGCCGTGGACACCGCGCTGGACTTCAGCTGGCCCTTCGGACACGCCATGTGCAAAATCATCCTGTCGGTCACCGTCATGAACATGTACGCCAGCGTGTTTTTTCTGACCGCCATGAGTGTGACCCGCTACTGGTCCGTGGCTTCGGCTCTGAATAACAGCACTCCGCGCAAATCCTGTTCCGTCAAATGGGTGTGCGCACTCATCTGGACCCTGGCCACTGTGGCCACCGCGCCCACGCCGATTTTCTCAACTGTCAGCAACGTCACTGGAGAAAACCTGTGTCTGCTGAGGTTTCCTGGGGGGCAGTACTGGTTAGCGGTCTACCACATACAGAAAATACTGGTGGGCTTTGTGCTGCCCATGTCCATCGTGTCCATCAGCTACATCCTGCTTTTACGTTTCATCCGCAACAGGAGCATGAAAACATGCAACACCAAACGCAGATCCCAGGTCACCAGATCCATCACCGTGGTGGTGCTGTCCTTCTTTTTGTGCTGGATGCCGAACCAGTCCATCACCCTGTGGAGCGTCCTGGTCAAACTGAACGCCGCCAACTGGGACCAGGCCTACTACATAGTCCACACATACGTGTTCCCGCTGAGCGTGTGCCTGGCGCACACCAACAGCTGCCTGAACCCCATCATCTACTGCCTCATGAGGAGGGAGTTCAGGAACAAACTGAAGAGCCTCATCCACAGAGGGCAGCTGTAGGCTCTGACACACCGGCCACGAGTCCACGGACTTGGACCAGGACGCACCGGGTGCGCACGGCACAAGTGCGCACTCCACACAGAGGTACGGACCTGAAGGGACAATGAAGAGCCGCACCAGGAGCCTAAAGCAGGGGTGTCAAACATGCGGCCCGGGGACCAAAACCGGCCCCTGGGATGAATTTATGAAATGCAAAAATGACACTGAAGATATGAACAATCCTTTTAGTTCAGGTTCCACATTCAGACCAAGTCAATCTAAAGTGGGTCAGACCAGTCAAATACTGTCATAACAACATAGAAATAATGACAACTCCAAATGTTTCTCTTTGTAAATGTAAATATTTTCATGTATTTACACTAAAACAAAGTATAATTTTCCAAAAAAAATATGAACAACCTGAAATGTCTGAAGAGAAGTAAGTACAATTTTAACAAGATTCTGCCTGTTATTAAATGTTTTATGTGTTTGTAGATCCACTGTGATCTGTAAGTTATGTACATGTGGAAATGATAAACTGAGGCAGAATATTGTTAAAATTACGCTTATTTTTTTTAGTTTGTTCATGTTATTCACATCTTTTAAAAGGATAGTTTGTAGATGTGAACCTTTTCATAATGTAAATGTACTTTTTTCGCTCTAAAACACAGAGAAACGTTTGGAGTTGACATTATTTATATATTATTCTGTTATTATTTTACTGGTTCGGCCCACTGCAGATCTAATATAGCTGAATGTGGAACTGAACTGAACTAAAATGAGTTTGACACTCCTGCTTTAGGCTCTGTCAGACCGACAATGAATCCACGGACTTGAACCAGGACGCACCGGGTGCGCACGGCACCAATGCGCACTCCACACAGAGGTACGGACCTGAAGGGACAATGAAGAGCCGCATCAGGATCCTAAAGGAACAAAGTCGATGGTTGTTTGGAAAACTGTGACTTTCACGCGCGTGTTTTGTGTATAAAAGCGTGCGTAATGTGTCTTATTCTACAGCAGGGCTGTCAAACCCATTTCAGTTCAGTTCCACATTCAGCTAAATTAGATCTGCAGTGGGCTGAACCAGTGAAATAATCACATAATAATATAGAAATAATGTCAACTCCAAACTTTTCTCTATGTTTTAGAGAAAAAAAAAAAAACAACATTTATATTATGAAAACGTTTACATCTACAAACTATCCTTTCAAAAGATGTGAATAGCATGAACAAACTGGAAAAATAAGTGTAATTTTAACAATATCACGCTTCAGTTTATCATTTCCACATGTACATTGTAATTTATACATCACAGTGGATCTACAAACACACAAAACATTTAATAACAGACAGAATCTTGTTAAAATTGTACTTACTTCTCTTAAAATATTTCAAGTTGTTTATATTTGTTCAGGTTATTTACATTATTTGCAAATTATACTTTGTTTTAGTGTAAATACATGAAAATATTCACATTTACAAAGAGAAACATTTGGATTTATCATTATTTCTATGTTATTATGACAGTATTTGACTGGTCCTGCCCATTTTAGACTGAATTGTTGTGAATGTGGAACCTGAACTAAAAGAATTGTTAATATCTTCAGTGTCATTTTTGCATTTCACAAATTCATCCTGCAGGGCCGGACTGGACCCTTTGGTGGGCCGGATTTGGCCCCCAGGCCGCATGTTTGACACCTGTGTTCTACAGCAGAGCCAGGCTGGTGTATTTAGAGCTGAACACGTGACATTTGTTTTGAGAATATTGTGCCATTAACTCAGTTTCACATAATGAGTGATGTACCAGTGGTGCGTACTGGAACAGACTGGGACTCCTGTGGGGACATTCCAAAACACTGTATGTAAAAAAGCTGAACATAGTTTAATGTCTGAAAACAGCCATGTATCATCACCAAATTCTGCATGGACATCTGTAGTCATGTCCATTTTCACCTCCAAAAAGCCAAAGGAAAACCCCAACACTATGGGTGCCATCTGCTTTAAGCTTTTTCTCTCTTTTCTGCATTTTTTTTCTCCATTGCACACATTATAGAGAAAAGGTTTAACGTAGCTTTTGTCCGAAAACAGCTGTCGATCGTCACCAAATAAGGCTGCGGCACCCCTAATATTGGGATTTTTGTTTGTATTTTTGGAGAGGTGGAAGTGGACATGATTAGAGATGTCCAGATGTCTCCTATAGGTGTCAGTGTGCTTGTTTTTACGCAGGAAAAACATTAGAGTTGCGCACAGCTGAAAATAATGTAAAGGCTGTTTTTTGTTTGTTGTTTTATGCTGGATGTAAACATGTCCTCATCACATAAAAAGGCACAAGTCACAGAAAATGAACATGTGATGTGCAATACTAAATAATGAATTCATAATAGAGTAGGGGAGACCGGGGACAGTTGTAACATGGGTTAGTTGTAACACTCTCGATTTCTCCAATCAGGAACACGTTTCAAATCACCTCCCAGATATTAGGCCTGTAACGGTACACAAAATTTTCGGTTAGGTATGTTTTCGGTTTTCAAAGCCACGGTTCATTTTTTTTCGGTTCAGTATGGGAAGAAAGAAAACTCCTCAAAATGTCTATTAATGCATTCATGAATCTTTTAACATTTTCCCCCCAATTTTTGGAGACAATAGAATATAGAAAAACAGGAATAATATAATTCTGCTGCTACAAATCAAATAGAAAATAAAATAAATTATTAATATTACTAAATGTATTTTAAACATTAGTATTGCACTTTTCCCTGAAAGGTAGTTTCGACCAAACAAGAATAAAATAATCCCAGTTCTGTCAGTTCACATTCTGCATAAAAATAACCAAAAAAATTCCACATGAAGTGCAACATTAACAAGAGGGTAAACTGGTATTCTGTTGAAACAAACTGAAGAGAAACACTGACAACACAATGAACCAAATTATTTATTTTAGGACAGTGTGTGTATTTGTGTGTGCCTGTGTGCATGGGGGATTTTTTTTTTTTTTTTTTTTTTTTTTTTTGTCGGAGCCGGGGGGTAGGGGGGGTGCACAGTTACATACCTGGGGGTGCGGTCAATAACTAACGTAACGAACGCTGTCGTGAAACGGAAATGAAACTTTACATACTTTCAACGTTCTATTTATTCCTCTATTATACAGCGTGCGTGATAGACAGATAGACAGACAGACAGAGCTAGTGTCAGTGTTTTAGAACTACCGTAGTTCCTAGGGGCCAAACAACGTCCGTCTTATTAACGTCTCTTTCCTCGTTGTTGTCTTTCACCTGAACCTGAACTGATCCAAACTGGACTGGACTGATGGTGGAGGGTCTTCAGTCTCTTCCTTCCAGGTTCACATCATATTTGTTGTTTTTTTTTAACCTTATATCAGCTGCTATTTCATATTTCGAGTCAATGTGTGCGTCCTTCAGTATGTCCGTGTGAAACTTGTGCAGATTTAAAGTTCCGCATCGAACGTCTTTTGTTCCTTTTATTTTTTCTCATCATACTGTGCTGTTTCAGTACAGCTGTGTACCGAACCGAACAGGTGTGTACCGAAACGGTTTGGTTCGGTACGTGTACTGTTACAGGCCTACCAGATAGCAAATATTTTGGCAGTATTATGGCATACATTTGTCATTTTTGGCTTTCTTTTGGCATTATGAAAACCTTTAGGCTTAACTGTGGTATGATTAGGGTTATCCATAACAGATCTGGAGGCACCAGCAGTATATGGCTGAGTTCTGGCATATGTGTGGTTAACCAAAAGACTGGGCAAAGAGTGGGATCAAGTATAAGGATGGTATGGCATGTTTTGGCTGCTTTTTGGCTGGATTATGGGGATTTGGGGCTTTTCTGGGACAATTATGGCTATATTTTGGAAGTCAGCAAATAGTTTTGGGTGAATTTTGGCTTCCTTCTGGTTTGATTTTGGCTCGCCTATTTTGGGCCATTTGGGGCCCATACATCCACCCAGAACTTTGCCAAATGGCATGCCAGTTTTGGGCCAGATTTAAGCCATAATGATTTTGCTATCTGGGCTGATACACTCTACACATGCTCAGTTTAGTCCTTGTCCCACATGAGAAAAAGTAGCAGCCTGTCACACACAGAAAAAAGTTTATAGGGAAAAACAAACTGAGGTAAGAAATTTTTTTTTTTGTTTTTGTTTTTTTTTGCTTAACTTATCTTTGTTATAGCATCACCTGGTTTACAGTGAAATTAATCAAACTGAAATCATGTGTAAGTGTGTCTATGTAGATATTATTCATGCAAGTTGTCAGTGCTAATGTTTTAGTTGTTAGCTGTAAGGTAAGCTAGTTCATGACTACAGGGGTCTGGGTTAGTGGTAACAAAGATTAAAAATGTTACAACCTACCCCAACCAACATTTTAAATGTGCATGTGCATTTTTTAATTGAATTTCAGTATGCCTACAATTTGGAAGCGAAAGGCTGACTGGGGGGGCGGGGTGTGCCTCTCAGCATTTTGGAGAGGGCCTTGAATGATGTGAAGAAGCAGGAAAAGTCAATAAGAGCAGTGGCAAAACTGTACGGCATAGGCCATGGCACTGTGTACAGATTTAGAAAGAAAGAAAGAAACTAGAACAGAAGGGATCCAGTGAGCCTCCACATGTTGGCGAGAAAAACGGGATTGGCACTCACACACACACACACACACACACACAAACACAAACACACACACAAACACACACACAAACACAAACACACACACACACACACACACACACACAAGTTATGTTAAACAGGAATGAAAGTGTTCAATAAAAAGCTTTCAAAATCCAGTTTTTGTTAAAATACTTATGTAATAATGTTACATCTCACACTGGAGTGTGTTCTAGCTAACCCAGACGATGGGGTGGGTTGTAACATTTCTGTCCTTGTGTTTGAGACTAAACCACGCCTTCTGTCAGTGCTGCAGAGGTAACACCTATGCCATTTTATAGCAGACACTTGTAACTTGTTGTGTCACATTTTGAACACACTGACTTAAAACAGCTCCAAGATACAGACAAAAATGTCAAAACTGTTACAACTGTCCCCGGTCTCCCCTACAAGCTGTTGTAAATAGTCTTACATTACATGTGTGTCTGCTGTGTGTGATAATAAAGCAGTGCTGAAGTCTTTACCACAGTCAGATGTGTGCGTCCTTCCATCAGATCAGAGTTCACAGGTGATGACATGTGAAAACACCTGCTAATGGACCGGGCTCATTAAAGCACCAGGCCAAAGTCACGCACTGATGGAGTGAACTGATAAGTGGGCATCCACGTGTCCACGTAGATGGCTCATGTGGACGCGTTCATTGGAGAATACGTACTCTGTCTGTGTCTGACAGGACAGGAATTACACTGAATTAGTGACAGGAGTGGAAGGGAATGGAAATGAAGTGCATCAAATGAGCTACACAGAGAGTCCTCCAGCATCTATGGAGACAGGTCAGGAAAAAAGGTCCAAAATGGGCCCAAAACAGCATTTCCTACAGGTTTAATATGCACTCCTTTATTTAGCACCATTTCAAATTTATTTTTTCTATCAATTATTATGATTCTTCAGCAGCAGAGCCGATAAAAATGGAAGAGGGGAAATATACATATATATATATATGTGTGTGTGTGTGTGTATGTATATATGTATGTATATATATATATATATTTATATATATATATATATGTACTTCCTCCTGTCTTGTAGAGAAGTGGTAGTTGTCACACAATTCAAGGCTTAGTTCAGTGGTCTCCAACCTTTTTTGACTCGTGACCCCATTTTAACATCACATATTTGTGGCGACCCCAGACATTCAAAATTGAGACTTTTTTATTGCCAAAATTAATTTGTTTTTGATCATGTAATAATTTGTTATACTATGTTGAAAAAAAAACATTAATTTTAGATGACATTTAGTCTATATAATGTATATTATTATGGATGGAGGCAGTAAATCCAGGTGTAGATTACTGCACAAAGTTAGAATTTTATTTTCCTTGGTCAGGATATGTACAGCCAGTCCAGCTGTGATTTACAAATTAATACTAAAAGAACAATCACTCAAACTATGAATTATGAAAGAGCTGCAGCATATGAAACTGACCACAATGAACATTTGACAGATAAACAGAACCACAGTGCTTCAGTTTCAGCTCCAGATTTTGTCGTGTATTTTACTGAATTGTAATTGTCTCTCTCAACTCACTGTATTTTTATCATTTGTATTATTATTATTTTTTTAATCAATTACTAGAAATTTCAGGCGATCCCATTAGAATTCCAGGTGACCCCACGTGGGGTCCCGACCCCAAGGTTGAAAAACACTGGCTTAGTGCCTGTATTTCTTTGCTAAAATCGAACACATTAAAACGATTATAAAAGCCATTAAGAGCTTTTGCAGAATCAGTCTGTGAGCTGAAGCCATTTAAAGTGACATTAGAGCTGCTGGTGTTCTGCACACCAGTGATCATCTTCACACTGGACCAGGCTGTGCCTGGGTTATTAGAAGCCATTCTGTTCTCCCCAGTGGCTTTTTAGTTTGGTTTTGCCTTTAAAGTCTCTACTTGAAGCTCTTCAGTGGCTGTGTGTAGATCTAATGCCCCCCTGTTAAAATGCTTGTTTCTTTTTCTTTATGGAACACTTAACAGATTTGTTGACCCATTACTGTTAGGGTATATTTTCACCCTTTTACTGGGTATAAGTATATATATCTGCAGGAAGCTGAAAATGAACAAATGCCATTGGTCAGTTTGCCCAAGTCCTTACATGATTCCCTAAACCAGTGGTTTCCAACCTTTTTTGGCTCGTGACCCCATTTTAACATCACAAATTTCTGGCGACCCCAGACATTCAAAATGGAGATTTTTTTTTTCTTTTTTTGCTAAAATTAATTTGTTTTTGATCATGTAATAGTTTGCTTTACTATGTTTCAAATACAGGTTAATTTTAGAGGACGTTTAGTCTATATAATGTATATTATTATGGACAGAGACAGAAAAGCCAGGTGTAGATTACTGCACAAAGGGAGAACTTTGTTTTCCTTGGTCAGGATATGTATACTGGAAAAAATGCCCCTCTAAAAACAAGTAAAAAAAGATTTAATACAAGATATTTTAGCTTGAAGTAAGCAAAAAAAAGTCTGTCAATAGAACAAGTGAAAATTATCTTGAAATTTGAATTTGAGATTTTTTTTTTTTTTGCTTAATTCAAGACTTTTTTTGTTCAGTTCAACTTTTTTTTGTTGCTTAATTCAACTCTTTTTTTTTTTTTTTGCTTAATTCAAAATTGTTGCTTAATTCAAGATTTTTATTTTTTTTTTCCTTAATTCAAGCAAAAAATCTGCCAGTGGACCAAGTGAAAATTATCTTGGTAAGATTTCTTGAAATCAGATTTTCAACATCTATTGTCTAAAAATCAGTTCTTATATCTCACCGAAAAGTTATTCTTTAGGGGATTATGTCGTATTTTAAGTGTGATGAGATATTTTGACTAGAAAAGAGAAAAATACACTTGGTAAGATTTGGATTTTTTCCAGTGTACAGTCAGTCCAGCTTGGATTTACAAGGCTGACAATTAATACTGAACAAACAAGAACTCAAACTGTGAATTATGAAAGAGCTGCAGCATCTGAAACTGACCACAATGAACATTTGACACATAAACAGAACCACAGTGCTGCAGCTTCACAACCACAGTTTGTCATGTCTGTTATGGATTGTGATTTTCTCTCTTAACTCGCCATGTTTTTTTATTAGTAAGTTGTTGTTTTTTTTTTTTTTTATCAATTACTAGAAATTTCAGGTGACCCCATGTGGGTCCCGACCCCAAGGATGAAAAACACTGCCCTAAACATTCCCCAGTCCGTCCAATCAAAGCACCCCTGCAGGGAACACACAGCAGCATTTATCCACATTTTCACCTCCTGGTCTTTTCCAGTGAGACACGGTTAAAATCACCCAGTATAAAGTTTGGGGCCTCGTCTCTGTGTGATGTCATATATGGTGGGGGGGTGGGGGTGGGGGGCAGTTCCATACAGGCCTACTGTATGTTTGACAGCTTTGTGTCATTCACTCAGTCACTGTCTGTGTTCTGTGGCAAATGTCATGCAGTCGTTCCGCCTGTCTAATAATACATTCTGTACCTTCTGTGGCTGCCTGTTTGTTTGTCATGCAGACCCAAATGCTGCTTGAATCGATGGTTGTCTCTTCATGATTATTAAACTTTAGTCTAGTTCACAGTTAACCCCCTTTGCCACATAAACAGGGCTAAAAATTCAAACCAGATGTAGAATAATATCATGAAGAAGATTTGGAAGCACTGCTTGCTGAGATAAAAGAAAAACTATTTTTCAGATAAAACACATTTTCATACTTTTTTATATTACTTTTTAATAAAAATCCACATGTAACAAGGTCAAAAGGACATGAAAATTCCGCACTACTATTTATTTGAATATCTTTTTATTCTCTCACAGGTACATTTTGGGAATTGAACTAATTATCAGAAAGGAACCTGAAGACACACTAAATATTGTGTAAATAAATCACTGATTAGCTTTTATAATTTTATTTCTCTTTTGTTTCTTTTGTCGAGCTCATGGACATATGAATTTACCTCCAGAGATTAAAGAATATAATCTGTATAATTTCTGAGTGCTGTGTTTCAAAGATGAGATGAGATTCTTTTGCAGGAATGTGCAAAACATAACACTTCTCACATGAGCTCAAAAGTCCTGCAGAGCAGAGTAAAATAAATGTGGGGATTCTTTTCAGTCTCCCCAGTAGAATAATGACAGACTCCACCAGTGACGTCACTGCTCGAGCCCTTGAGGTTTATTCTTTTTCAGTGTGAGGTGAGGCTGGATATGATTGTGCAGTCCAGGTCATCGCTGCTTCCTGTGGTCTTCCCTCTGTGTTTTTACAACCAATGTCAATATCACAGTGACTTTCAAAACTAGGACACTCACTGTTAAACTGACATGCAGAGTGGTGCTAGGACAAACCCAGATTTGGTGCCACAGTACTGTGGCAGTAGCCACTTTGTTAAAAATAGGACCAATGGCCCTGTAGTTTAACGGCCAAATTAAAAACTTTGGGAAATGCATCCAGATGGCATTTATTATCACTCAGTTCTGTGTATTTATTCTATTACAGAAATAGCCTATGTTTTGGTCATATTCCAATCAGATCTGTAAAAAATTCAAATTCCAACTTGATATCATTGATATTTACTGATTTATTGGATCAATCCACTTCCTATCTGTTATAATGGGAAAATTTTTCAAAGTCACACCAAATCCAGAATCAGAACCGGATTGAAATAATTTCAATACCTTGTGCTGACATCCTCATACAGAAGCTGTATACCAAGTTTGAAGTCAATCAGAACTGGAGTTTTGGAGAAGAAGACAACTAAAATTTTTTCTCCATAAGAGCCCATGTTAAAATTTCCATAAGTTCCAGATCCAGAAGAAGATCCTGATCAGCATGTGGACATTATGTTTTGGTCATCTCCCCATCAGGGCTGGACTGTAGAAATTTACACTGGATATTATTTATATTTACTGAGTTATTGCATCAATCCACTTCCTATCTCTTAAAATGGGGAAATGTTTCATAGTCGCACCAAATCCAGAATCAGATCTGGATCCAAATAATTTCACTAACTTTTGTTGACATCATCATACAGAAGCTGTATACCAAGTTTGAAGTCAATTGGAATTGTAGTTTGGGAGAAGAAGACGATTGAAAGTTTTGTAACGGACGACAGACGCCACATGATGACAATGGCTTACGGCCTGTCGGCCGGTGAGCTAAAAGTAGGACCAAGGGTCCTGTGGTCCAACGGCATAAAGATATAGCAGGCCAACTCTACCACTATTCACCACTCCCACTACACGTCTGCTCATTTAAACGCCGTCAAAACCGGTGTCCAAACCACCAAAACGCCTTAAAAAACAAAAATTCCAACGAAAACGTATTTTTTACACCATCATGTTCTGTTTTAAGAGCGGCGCAAAAAGTGCTGTCTTATGGCTCTTTAAAACTTTGTATTTTACAGCACTCTGTGTCACGTTTGACGGCGTAAAAAGCGGCATTTTCTTGTGTTATTTTCACCTCCACCCCCACAGATGACAGACACCAACGGATACCAATAGTCCATCAGACCTTCAGGCTGTTGGGCTAAAAAACAGCTTTAATAATGTCCTCAGTGTTAAAATACTTTCTCTCTGTCCCTGCAGTAATGTATTCATTTATTCTGCATCATTCATTTGGTTTATTGTTTAATGTCAAAACATTCAGCATTGTGCTACAAGCCACTGATTATGCAAATGAGGATGAACAACAAGAAGAACACAAGCCAAACACTATGTCTCTTTATATACAAACCCACAGTATAGATATTGCACACAGTTTATCAAAGGATCATCTGCTGCTCCTACTTATGCTAATCTGTGGTCTTTGCTCCACTCATATTATGAGAAATAAAATGTTGGAGACTCATTAATAAACCAGTGGAACCAGTTTAAAATGTCTGGACGTTTTTCCCCTTTCGTCATCTTCCTTTCACTGTCATTGTACAATAATTGTTTGGCTTTTCTCATGTCATCCTTCATCAATAATGTGGGATAATTTCATGAACAGTACATTTTCCATTTTAACATTTCACTCCACCATCAGCAGATGAACACTGTTTGCAGAATAAAATATGTTTCTTAATGTTAAAAGGGGGATTGATGACCATGCGTACAGAATATTCATTATATTAAGGCATCTGTCAGATACTGATATATTCACAAAATCATCTGAACTAAAAACAAACTGTTGTCTGTTCAGATTCTTGTGCGTCTCTCTGCCTTGTGGGTTCATGAGAAGTCTGTGACATTTACGGGGTGGTCAAGGGCCTAATGAGGCTGAGAAACCCTGCTGTAGTCACTTCACAACAAATGTCATCTTTATTTAGTCGTCTGACTGCTGACTGCTCTGACTTCACAAAAGGACCATGATGAATTTGAACTGTTTCAGTATCTGATGTGCTAAAGAAGCTGATGCCTTAAATGTGTATGAAAGAAATATTTCAACAAGTCCAGCATTTTGATGTGATCAGTGAGAAACTACAGGTTTTGTGTTCCACAAACTCCTTTATTAATTATGACAAACCAGAAACATGTTTTTGACATAACACAAACATGTACAAATGACAGGTTTATACCTTATTTTTTCTGGCATATGGATATTAAAACAGCTTTCCTTCATATATTCCTGCATTAATAAAAACCTCATTAGTATCTAATTTTTGCTGTGTTTTTGGTGCAAATGTTTCTGTTTTGGGGTTTTTTTGGAGAGTGTTAAAAGGCCTGAAATAAACTAATAATGATGATTATTTGATGATATGATGTTATGTGATATGATTTTTATATATTATATATACATTATAGTCTTAGCTACTGATATAGACAGACTTTATTTCAAACATGAGTAGGCAAAATCAATTCCAGTTTTAAAAGGATACTCCAATATATAGAAATAAATCAACCAGAAAAGAAAAACAAATATCATACAAATGTATTTAACAATTTCATTGTGGCTCTTAAACAATATTTTACATCTGAAAAGGAGTAGGAAGAAGCTGAGCTTATATTGTCCTACCCCAATGTTGTACATGTTGTATATGCATGGCAAAAAAATGTCAATGTATCACAAAAGACAAAACACCAAAAAACATATATGATGAAACAAAAACATGGTTTATATGTTTGGACTGAAAGATTTTTGTAATGTTAAGTTGACTAAAATATACACATACTCTCTATTACAGATTCAGTCACAGACTCATCCCTCTTCATTTTTAATTAAAATTCCATGCATTT
The DNA here is from genome assembly GCF_902148855.1 of Sphaeramia orbicularis. Taxonomy (NCBI): domain Eukaryota; kingdom Metazoa; phylum Chordata; class Actinopteri; order Kurtiformes; family Apogonidae; genus Sphaeramia; species Sphaeramia orbicularis. The sequence continues at coordinate 10,289,348 of NC_043959.1, read as the reverse complement.
TAATAAAGTACTATTTAAATTTTATGCAGTAAAATGCGTTTTTTTTTCTTTTGTACCATGTTGATGTACACTGTTCTGTTGAAAAAAGTTTGTAAGATATACAAGGATTTAATTGCAAAATAAAGGAAAGAGAACGTAAACCTAAGATTGTCTCTAACTTCACTGCAAGTACACATACTTTTACAAATTCGGTGTCCACCAACGAATCAGAAACAAAAAGCAGAATAAGCCATTCTCTGGTGGCAAATGTTTAAACAGCTCCTGAAGAACTCATTTGACAGTAGGTACTGCATTTAACCCATAAACACCCACCATCTACCAAAATCATCTACTGACATAAAATATTTAATACCTGTTGATTCACTAATCCATGTGAATAATTGGTGTAAAATGCAGTTTGTCGACTTTTCATGGTCATTAGATATGACCCATTTGGATGTTCAGGGGCTCCGTGGTTACCGTGGAAACACTGTCATCTTCCTCAACATTGATTCACCAGTAAAACCCATGGAGTTGGATCAGTGACAGTGGATGGGCACACTGGGTTTATGTTCAGTTAATGACAGATTTTGCTGAAAAGGTCACTTTTTCTTCAGTTTTCTCTATTTTTGATATAAGCCTCAACTTTACTCTGAGCTTTTATGAACATCTACATGATTAGTACATTAAATGTTGGAAAATACCTGATTTTTATCGGGAAAAAAACCCCCCAAAAAACCCAACAAAGTTATAGAGGATAATATTACAATATTACAATCAATGGTAATAAACCACTTAAGGACGGTTAAATATAGAGAAAAATTCATCTGAGAACTGCCACAAATGTCACACTGGGTTCTTATGGGTTAAGACAGTGTTTTTCAACCTTGGGGTTGGGACCCCACATGGGGTCGCCTGGAATTCAAATGGGGTCGCCTGAAATTTCTAGTAATTGATAAAAATACAAATAAAAACTTACTAATAAAAAATATATAGTGAGTTGACAGAGACAATTCCAATACACAAAAGACATGACAAACTATGAAGCTGAAACTGCGGCACTGTGGTTCTGTTTATGTGTCAGATGTTCATTGTGGTCAGTTTCAGATGCTGCAGCTCTTTCATAATTCATAGTTTGAGTTCTTGTTTGTTCAATATTAATTGTCCTCCTTGTAAATCACAGCTGGACTGACTATACATATCCTGACCAAGGAAAATAAAATTCTCTCTTTTTGCAGGAATCTACACCTGGATTTACTGCCTCCATCCATAATAATATACATTATATCGACTAAATGTTATCTAAAATTAATGTTTATTTGCAACATAGTATAGCAAACTATTACATGATCGAAAACAAATTAATTTTAGCCAAAAAAAAAAAAAAAATCTCCGTTTTGAATGTCTGGGGTCGCCAGAAATTTGTGATGTTAAAATGGGGCCACAGGACAAAAAAAGTTGGGAACCAGTGGTTTAAGGTGATATCTATTATGAAATGTCTTTTCATTGTAATCTCAGACCACACTGACATAAACAATGGAAAAAAGTCAACAAGTACTTTTTGGTGCTGAGGATTCATTGCTAAATCCACAACTAGGCTGCTGAAGAGGTGGGGGGGGGTGTGAAAGGACAGGCCTTCCGACAAGCAGTGAAGTCACTGTCAGAGGTTACGGAGAGAAGCAGTAACTGTCTGTGGATCAAGAGGAATGACTCCACCTGGGCTGCAAAATGACTATGGAGGGAAAAACAGAGGGGGGCACGCCTGGGACGCCCTTTGGAGGTGTTGTGGGCCTAAATCAATGAAACACTGAGGATGAAGGGGGTGCCTACTTGATGACCCCAATGACATTTCTGTCCCTCTCCCACTCATGACCAAATAAGAAGCTGTGTTGATCATTCAAGGGATTGTACCTTCAAGTCCTGTAAGCTCGACTGACCAACTATGCAACCAGTGACAGCTGTGAAAGTGCAGCTGACAACAAGGGAAAGACCTGGGGCCTCATGTACAAAGGTTGGGTACGCACAGAAACCTGGCGTACGCCCTTTTCCACGCTCACGTTCAGATGTATAAAGAGTGACATGACTGTGGAAATGTGCGGTCCTCCATGCCAACTTCATAGCTGGCGTACGCATGTTTCTAGTGTTTTGGAACCATTGGCAACACCCGGGGTGAAGAGACCATGGCCCGGGACCAGAAGAACAGACCGAGGCCCTGCCCCGGGAGACCATGGGACAGTCGACGTCACTCTTCAGATTCTTCTCCACCTTCAACTGTCTCCATGTTTCAAAAGCATCTCCTGTACATATCCATGTTTTGTTTCTCACTTTGTCACGTCATTGTCATTTATTAGAAAATAATAAGAGTCCTTTTAGGTTCAGTAACATCAGACATTCGTAAACAGAAATGTTCCAAGATGCAACTCAACATGAAACTGACAACCTGGATGCTGAAACGTTACTGACTTCGTGATTGGGAGATAGGAGATAGGTTAGACCAAAACACAAAATGACAACATAAACATTACTTGTGGGCTGACACTGAGCTTTTCAAATGTAATAACTAGTATTGGAGTATGATAAAATGTGAGAAAACATCAGAATAAGGGCATAAAAAATGATTTTATTTCATAGTTTTCATACAGTTCATCATTTTCTGTTTTATTCAAAAATTAAACACATGGTGTCCAGCTGAGTGGATATTTTTATAACTCCATGAAAAATAGGTTCATTAAGAAAAAAAAAAAAAAAAAAAATTTGCATTAGTTTCTTTTTTATGCCTAAAGAGAAATAAAAACAGTTGGGGGGGGGGGGGGAATCTTGACTGAGGTTCTCATAATTCATGCATGAAAGGGTTAATTATGACTGATAATAACAAGAGTCAAATTATAATAGCAATATTATTTATGATAGTGATAATATTTTGATGATAAAAACAAATGCAATTCCCTTAAAGCAATTTAAAATAAAGACCTGGACACACCTTTATTTTTTTCTGAGTTCTTTTTATGTCTGTTTCTGTCTATCCTTCATGTCTAACATTTGTAACAAACAACCCCCATAAATATATGTTGACGATTGAGTGACTTAACTGCACAGATTCCTGTTTCCTCTATAGAAATAATGCACAGTAGCAGTGAGTAGCACCGGACCAAGATGGCCACCCTGTAGACATGTGACTCCAATGGGCAGGAGCAGCGTCTACAGACATGTCTATGAGCACACCTGACAGCCATTATCAGCCTTCTGCACAGCTTGATGATAGGCTAATCATTTGAATCAGGTGTTTTGGAATTCAGAGGTATAAATCTAAAACATTCAGGATAGTAGTGTTAATACTGATTTTAATACTGACCATCAGTCTTCTGTTGTTACAACCTGAGACCAGTGGAACCCAATAGCGTGTGGTAAACGACAACAGACAGACTCGAACAAGCGTGAATGCAAGTTAAAATTTATTTATTCATACACATACAGAAGAAGAGTAAACTCTGATAAAGGAGAACCAAGGGCGTCACCAAACCAGGAGGTAAACGCAAACTAAACTGAGGGAACCAGACCTGAAACACAGCAGAGTGTTGAGTATAAAAAACACACAGCGGGAAAGGAACACAAGATGAAAACCGAGAGTAGATATATGTGACGGTCTGAACTCAGACACAAACTCCATTAACAAAAACCCAAGCACCAGGAAACTACCAAAGTATACCAAAATGAGAGAGACCATCTTACCAGCATGGAAGCAAAGACGTTCTGGCACACAACACAGGAGCTGCAGGGCTTATAAGCAGGAGGAGGGCTTGACTGCAGATCAGCTCCTGGTGTGTGCCATTACCTGGTCAATCACAGAGGGGGAGGGGAGGAAACAGAAGACAACCAAACCAAACCAAAAAGTGGGTCATGACATCTATTAGTTTATAAGACACCTATGTTAGCTCTTCAGTTTTCCTTCTCTTTCTAACCACAGGCCTGGATATGAATGTTTACTCTCAGTCAGTTTCTCTTCTGCATGTTTTCTAAGATACTTTATCTCTAATGATACCACAAGATACAGCACAACCCAACTCCCTAAACTTCCCAGGACAACTCCAAGGTCTTGCATTCTGTCTGTTTTTATCTTATTTTCTTTCTTCTGCTTAGCGACAGCGTCATACATCATATTAACCAATCACATTTAAGCTTAGCGCAGGCTACTATAAGTTAGACTGACTTCCTGGACAGGTCAGAACTGACATCTGACAGAGGGCCAAGCTTCGTCTGTCAGTTTCTAGCTTGTGCACAATAAAGGAAGGCCTGATTGACAACCAAAAAAAAAAAAAAAAAAAACGAGCTATACGGATCTTTTTTTTTTTTTTTTTAAATTTAACCTGTATTTACCCAGGCAAACAAATAAGAACAGATTCTTATTCACAAATGCAGCCTGATCAAAGAGCAATGGCTCCTTGGGGGGTAGGGGGAGAGGAGGCTAAAAGTAAAAACAGGTTAAACAATTACAAGAACAAACAGTTAATAAATAAATACATTACAACAATAACAGTGAGACATGTTAAAGACAAATACTCAACAGGTGCAACAGTCAACTCAAATTTGTTCCAGGTTTTGCTTAAAAACAGTGAGAGATGTGAGGACAGTGAGTTTCAGGGTGTTTTGGACAGTGTTCCAGTCGTTAGCTGCAGCAAATCAGAAGGCGCTGTGACCGAAAACAGTGCGGGTTTTGGGGATAGTGAGTTTGATGAGATTACTAGACCTAAGATTGAGTGCAGAATGGGAGAAGTGCAGAAGGGAGGAGAGGTAAAGAGGAGTTTTACTGAGTAAGGTCTTGTAAATGAGCTGGAACCAGTGATGGAGCCGTCTGGTGTGGAGGGATGTCCAGTCAACTAAAGGTGGCCATACAGTGTACGATTTTAGAGACGATTTCTCACTCGTGCGACTCTTTCTGGGATCGGGCCAGATGTGCGTCTGATCGTGTGTGGTGCTTGGTGCAGTGTGCATGGGGTAAGGAGAAGCGATTAATACCTCACGACCAGCAATCGTGTGTTCGCAAGGAAAACGGAGCTGTTTGAAATCCTGCTCGCCCCTCGTGAGGGTATGGCACTGTCAAAGCAGTGCCACGAGCCCATGGGCCTTAAATTCTCACGCTGTGCATGCGTGAACACAGAAGCGTACAGTCGTGTACAAGCTAACAGTAGCTGGCTATTGGCCTAGTGCAGTTTAGCTTTCGCAGCTTACCTCTAGTTCCTGCTGTAGGATTGACAGCCCATACTGTCCACGTCTGGACAAGCAATTCCTGCACCAAACATGTCGTCGTCTTTTCTTCTTTTTTGATTCCTCACAGATAATGGCACATATTGCCAAAGCAGCTCGTTGGTTTTTGTTTAGCACTACCATTTCGTGCGTGACTCACGCCAATACACAATCATCTATGCACTTTTACGGATTCCTTGGTATTTTAACGTTGTATTTCCGGATACAACACTCGAACATGTGGTGCGTCCTCTGGTGTATGGTCCTACAGTGTGAGCAGTCAGGTCGCATACAAGCATCGGTCCGTACAGTGTGAGAACATGAATTGTGAGCCTGACTTTACGATTGATTCGCACAGTTTGAGATGGAGCTGCGTGCAACGATCGAAATAATCGCACAGTGTATGGCCGCCTTAAGTTATACAGGTGACAATGGTGAGTGGAGAAAGGAGCACCTGTGGCCAAACGGATGGCAGAGTGGTGGAGAGGGTCAAGTTTACTCATTCACAACGTTAGCTACCAAGAACACAAACTCATTATTCTTACAGTCAAAATTACTCAAGTTCACAGACACTGTGGACTATCAAACAGCTCAAATAATGTACAAAGCTAAAAATAATCTATTACCCACAAATATGCAGAAAGTATTCAGTATTCATGAGGGGGGTTATAATTTAAGGAGGAAAATTAACTTTAAAATTCACTTAATACACATGACTAGGAAAGGTTCTTGTGTTTCAGTCAGAGGGGGGACAACCTATCCATTCTCCACGAATTTCTTTGTTGTTTACGCCTCCACAACAGTAGCTCTCTAGGACCAGGGTTGGTCACCCCTGCTGTAGACCAGGGGTGCCCAATCCTGGTCCTCGAGGGCCGGTATCCTGCATGTTTTAGATGTACCCCTCTTCCAACACACCGGATTCAAATGATTAGCCTCTCATCAAGCTGTGCAGAAGACTGATAATACTGGTCAACAACAAATTTATTGTTTAAGTTTTTTGAGCTGATTTAGGATAATTTTGGTGTGCTGAATCCAAAAATCACATTAATTTTGCTCAATCGGGCCAACTTTCTGAACTATGCTACATATTGGCTTTTTAACATTTTTGCTTACATTTATGGGCATTTTCACATCATATGATACAAAATTCTTTCATATTTCTTGCAATAAACGAGTTCTGAAGATTTTACTTTTGCCAATTTATGATTAATGTTTTTTTTTAATATTACAGGTGAATGAAATGGCTTCGACTAGAAGATCTTGCAAAAATAAGCCTGACGTATTCTGCTACATCTGCGGTGAATACACCATTGTACCTAACAGGAATCCTGTTAGAAAATGATGTTTTTGTCTCTTAAAACCTATTTTGGGTGAGAACTATATAAAAAATCAACTGATAAAGTCACAAAAATGTAATCAATTTTGTGAAAAGATCAAATTTTTCAAAATCAAATTAGCAAAAAAACCTGACCTGATTGAGAAAAACAGATGTCATTTTTGGATTTAGCGGTGCAAAATGGTCCTAATTCAGTTGAAAAAACCTAGACAACTTGCAAAAAAACATTTTTTTGTAACCCAGTGTAATGACTGTCAGGTGTGTTGGAAGAGGGATACATGGAAAACATGCAGGGTACCAGGCCTCGAGGACCAGGGTTGGTGACCCCTGCTGTAGACGGTTCATGAAAACAAGTGAATAGAGACAGAAGGTCAGCCGCACGCTGATTGGCTGACCAATCCACATGACTATACGCTTCAAGATAGATTTCCTCTGAATAAGAAGTTTGACCAACAAAATGGGAGATTGTTTTAAACCACAAGAAAAGTACCAAAGAAAAATTTCAGGGTGTTTTCACAACTGGATCGATTGGAGCCGTTGTTCCAGAACAGGTCTTTGGCTCGGTTTGATTGTTCGCATGTGAAAGCAGTAATCGCACTCTGTTCTGGTACTAAACAATCGAGCTGAAACCGCTTTGAAGAGGTGGTCTGAGCGCGGCTGCAGTCGCTTCACAGAGTAGGTGGTTTCCAGTGTGAACATGAGCCCAGTGATAGAAACAGACACGTGCAGTTTTCTGTCCCACTCTGTGTCACCTGTATGTGAGCTGTGTGATCAGGTGTGCATGCAGCTCCAATAGCAGATGTCTAATAACACCACGGAGCATGGATGTTAGACCATGGATGTCCATTTGAATATTCATGTCCATGTGGACTACCATGCACCACATCAGGTCACAACCACAACTTCGACACATGAGAAACCAATTGGGGAAAAAAAACAACAACAACTATTTATCTCGGTTGAGTTGAGAAAATTAAGAAACCAAGCAAATAAACAACAAGCTGAATGTAGTCGGAGCATTAGTTTGAATCCAAAGAGTCCGTGGGGACAGTTTTCTTTAGCTTCACTGTCTGACTCAACTGTACCACGTACACGTATAAACAGTATGGAAGGGTTTAGTCACGTGGATCGGTCAACCAATCAGCATGCGGCTGACCTTCTGTCTCTATCCGCTTGTTTTGTGACATGGGTTCATTTTCCACCTGGTGTCTGTTTGTTTGTTTGTTTGTTTGTTTGTTTGTTTTTTTACACTTTATTAAGAACAATACAGTTTACATGACAAATACAGACTTTTCATAATAACCATACAAAGTAAGCAGATGTAAAAGAAGTCATTATATAACTGCTCAGTTGTAATCACTATATGAAAACAGCTTCCTCTTTTCTCATATCAAATATACAAAAGAAAAACATGTGCAATGAAGGACATTATACAAATGCTTACCTACAATCATGTAAAGAAAGAAAGGACAGAAGAAAAAGAGGATAGGAAAGACAGGAAAAAGAGAAAGAAGTACGCCAACCTACACCAGGAGTATCAAAGTTCAGAATTCAGATGAATATACCAAGGGAAGTACAAATTTCAACAATTTTGATTGCCTTTTGCTTTTTAGAATACCTAATTGAGAGAATGTATGGTTTGAAATAATGATAAAATGCAGTAAAGCGTGGCTTTTTTGCTGAGTATTTACAATAATGAATGTGAAACTTCGACATCAAAATAAAAAATTTATCAAGTATAGTAGTCCACTTTTGAGCAAGCTTCTTTCAAATAGGCCAAACAATACATTTATCCACAACAACATAAAATTTCTTCCAATGTTATTATGAATAAAATCACAAGTTTTTGCCAAAAAGTTTTAACAATAGGGCAGTGCCAAAACAAATGAACAACAGTTTCAGGACATTCATGACAAAAGCTACAGTTTATATCAATATATTTTTTTTTAAATCTATTTTTAATATAAGATTTAGCTGGATAGAATTTATGAAGGAGTTTAAAGGATATTTCTTTAACTTTACTGGTAATTATATATTTGTCAGGGAGAAGCCAGACCTTTTTCCATGGTATATCATCTACCAACCTATTCCAATGAGCTATAACACAGGGTAATGTTGTAATATCTTTTTTGGAATAACGCTCGTATGGAATTGTTGTTATTAACAGGATAACTAGAGAAACAAATCTTTCCTGCTGGTGTTTCATGTGGAGATAAAGGAGTCAGTTCGTGAATATCGAGCCTCTGTTGATTTTTAAAAAGCATACACACACCAGAAGGAATGGCTCCAAAAACCTTTGGTGCGCAGACAAATGCCCACAACCTGAATGAAAAAAGAGACAAATGCCCACAACTTTATTTGATTATATTTTATTAGCAATACAAGTAACAAAATTATATACATTGTTAGGGTTAGGGGTTAATATTTGCATACTTCATATAGTTCCCCCATTGGAATAATGCCATACTACAAATTGTGGGCATTTGTCTCTTTTTAGCTTACCGTTGGACAGACCATAAGCTATTGTCGTCATGCGGCATCCGTCGTCGTCTGTCGTCGTCTGTCATCCGTCATCCGTTACAAAAATTTCAATCATCTTCTTCTCCCAAACTACAATTCCAATTGACTTCAAACTTGGTATACAGCTTCTTTATGATGATGTCAACAAAGGTTAGAGAAATTATTTGGATCTGGATCTGATTCTGGATTTGGTGCCACTTTGAAAAATTTCCCCATTATAAAAGATAGGAAGTGGATCGATGCAATAACTTAGTAAATATAAATGATATCCAGTGTAAATTTCTACAGTCCAGCCCTGATGGGGAGATGACCAAAACATAATGTCCACATGCTGATCAGGATCTTTTTCTGGATCCGGGAATTTACGGAAAATTTAACATGGGTTCTTATGGGGAAAAACTTTCAATCGTCTTTTTCTCCGAAACTGCAGTTCTGATTGACTTCAAACTTGGTATACAGGGTGGGGAAGCAAAATTTACAATCAACATTTAGTTGTTTTTTCTCAGCAGGCACTACGTCAATTGTTTTGAAACCAAACATATATTGATGTCATAATCATACCTAACACTATTATCCATACCTTTTCAGAAACTTTTGCCCATATGAGTAATCAGGAAAGCAAACGTCAAAGAGTGTGTGATTTGCTGAATGCACTCGTCACACCAAAGGAGATTTCAAAAATAGTTGGAGTGTCCATAAAGACTGTTTATAATGTAAAGAAGAGAATGACTATGAGCAAAACTATTACCAGAAAGTCTGGAAGATACTATTAAAGAAGAATGGGAGAAGTTGTCACCCGAATATTTGAGGAAAACTTGCGCAAGTTTCAGGAAGCGTGTGAAGGCAGTTATTGAGAAAGAAGGAGGACACATAGAATAAAAACATTTTCTATTATGTCAGTTTTCTTGTGGCAAATAAATTCTCATGACTTTCAATAAACTAATTGGTCATACACTGTCTTTCAATCCCTGCCTCAAAATATTGTACATTTTGCTTCCCCACCCTGTACAGCTTCTGTATGATGATGTCAGCACAAGGTATTGAAATTATTTCAATCCGGATCTGATTCTGGATTTGGTGCCACTTTGAAAAATGTTCCCGTTATAACAGATAGGAAGTGGATTGATCCAATAAATCAGTATCAATGATATCAAGTTGGAATTTGATTTTTTTACAGATCTGATTGGAATATGACCAAAACATGGGCTATTTCTGTAATAGAATAAATACACAGAACTGGGTGATAATAAATGGCATATGGATCCATTTCCCAAAGCTTTTAATGTGGCCGGTAAACTACAGGGCCATTGGTCCTATTTTTGCATGAAGGTTGTTTGCATTTGTCTTTTGGGCATTTGTCATGGAATCAAAACCTTCGTGTGGTCTCCAGGCCGGTGTTTGTTTGTACGAGCCTCGGGAGCAGCAGTGAACGCAGCACCATGTCCCCGCCTCCCTGCGGTCATGTGACCAGGAGGCGGGCGGGCCTTCCTCAGCTTCTTCTCCGTCGCTTTGGCTCCAAATGTCGGAGGTGTTTGTGCCCGGAAGAAATGGACTCTGGCAATGCACCAGTTTGATAATTCAGAGATCCGACCAGCTGAGTCTGTGAATGGCGCCAAAACAGGACCCTAAACCTAAATTTACAGAAGGTCTGTACAGAAAAAGAGACAGAGGAGTCGTTTGTAGAAGGGGGGCGGGTTTGTTGTTGTTGTTGTTGTTGTTGCTGCTGCAGGAGCTTGACAATAGTGGACTCCAGGGAAGCACACTGGAAAGACACTTTACTGAAGAACTGCAGTTTAATGGCCTTGTGTCTGTACAAACTGTTAGGACACATATGAAGTGTGGTCCAGCTCAGACAAGGGACTAATGACATGTTAACGGGAGGCTAACGCTCAGCTAGCTTGTTTGTAAAATCTGTCTTTATCAGTGAGACACAAAAGAGCCGCTGAAAACTGTATTTCTGCTCCAACAGTCAGATTTAACCTGGGATTTCACTTGAGCACGTTGACATTTTGGGGTCACAGTATGTGTTTTCTCCATCACAAATAAGCACAAATGTTGCCACGGTAAAACAAAAAACATGTGAACCGACTAAAATGTGCTTAGAGGTCTTATTTCTGTCTGTGCATAAGAAATCAATCTAAGTGAATCCCCAAAGGAACTTTGTGTTGGTAAATGCAAGTTATGTAAATTCACAGGATTTCAGTTCTGTGTCAACATGTTGATGGTCATATGAACTATGTTTTCAGGTCGAAAATGTCCAATTTCATCACAATTAATGCTACATTTTCATGTCACAAATGGCCAAGTTATATTTGAACTGAATTTACTTGAAAAACAAATATTCTATTCTTTTAGATTCCCCAATTTTTCGTACCAGATTCTATACTACGTATCACATGTTTTATTTTTACAGGTTGCAATATGGAGTATGGTGCTGATCCATCCTGCTTATGTTACACCAATACATACATTAAGAATGTCACACGTCACTGTTTAAATCAACAGTTTTCTAATAATAAGCATTCTTATAAAGAAATAATTCTATATTGTTATTTCCTCTTTAGTATGATGATAAACTATACAATAAGTAATTCTGATCCTAGTTTTTGCACAGGGAACATTTGTGGAAACGGTGACATGGCTGCCGAGCATCAGTATGATGGGATCTGTAACAACCATGTCACATCCGTCCACTGCCACATTTTGTGTTTTTGTGTCAGCTGTTATTGTTTTAGATCCACAATACTAACATTTATGAATAAGAGGAGAATTAACAATAGCAAGAATATAAGTTTATTTCTAATAAAGTACTGGTACTGGCCAGATCATCATGGGTAATGTCTCGTCCGTCCACCAGCAAAAGTTTTCACATACACGTGCTATTCAAAATCCAATATTTCTGAAAATATAGCTTCCACTGTCAAATAATATCAGTAGTCTGTGCACAAATGTATTAGCATTATTTCAACACAGTTCTATGTATTTCTTACAACTTTTTTTTTTTTTTTTTTGACAAAAATGACCACTCATTTGACCCCCTAAGTAAATTTTAGCCAATTTGTGAAATATTTCTTTATCAGTGAGACACAAAAGAGTAGCTGAAAACAGTATTTCTGCATGAACAGTGAGATTTAACCTGTGATTTCACTTGAGCATGCTGACATGTTGGGGTCACAGCATGTGTTTTTTCCATCACAATTAAGCAAAAATGTTGCCACGGTAAAACAAAAAACATGTTAACAAAAGCTGATGAATGTCAATTTATGATTTCTCTCAAGTGTAAAGGTTTTTAGTCCTCAGTGAAAGGTGAGGACTCAGTTATTTTGAGGTTTTAATTATTAGTAATCGACGAAACATGACGGTAACACATCAGATTTTATGTTAGAGTTGTTCATTTTAATACTGAGTGTTGTGAGAGCAGGATGCCGTCTAAATAGAATTCACAGAAGAGATGGAAAAAAAAGGTGATACCATCTAGAACACCATAGAAAACTATCATTGATTAAATTAGAATTCCATACAGTACCATCCAGAAGTCATAGGCCATATATAGCTTTGTTGTTTTGGCAGGGTTGAAAGGATTGTTCATATTTTTTTCTCATTCTCTTTTCTTCAGACACAACAAGAAAATACAGGACAAATGTGCACAGCTGTAAAAGACACACAAAACTGAGTTAAATTTGTTGTAAAGGTTAAAGTCACTATTTAATGTGACCTCTGACCCCATGACAAGAAACAGCACAAACATTTGGAAACGTCTGACATGCATTAAATGAAACATGGTATAAAACATCAGAAAATGAATGCAGTAAATCTTATATTGTGTGAACCAAAGGGTTAAAGACATGTTAAGTGCAATGGGAGGTCACACTAAATATGACCACTGTGATTTATAGAAACTGTTTGAAAACACCATGATGAGCTTTAGGAAACCCTGTCTTCACCACTCGACATGTGACATTTTATAGAACAATCACTTGAGAAAATAGTCAACAGATTAGTCAGCCATGAAACGTTTTATTGTCCAAGAATTTATTCGTGGCTTTAAATTTTTCTTTACGGTCAGAACATGAGAAACGCCAAACAGCAGCACATTTCACAAATCTGACCTTAAACACAATGAAATATTTATTCAGCATGAAAATGTTGGCTACATGACTGAACTTAAGTAAAAGAACAAGACATTAAAGCATTTGGAAGTGTTGTAATGAAGAATGTGAACAAAATGACATAAAAAAAAGTGTACATCATGATAAATAGAAATATTACAATAGCATATGCTGTTTTTCTGTGCCCTCAGGTGAAAGAGTCCTGTGCTTTCATGGGCCATTGCTCTATGAAGCAAAGGTTTGTTTCAATACTTTACATCTGCAATTGGTTTATTATTAACAGCTAAACAAATGGCATCCAACTATTGACCCAGATATGTGTGCTTTTGTGTTTTACAGTGTGTAAAGATCAACATAAAGGATAAGCAGATCAAATATTTCATTCATTACAGCGGATGGAACAAAAAGTAAGCTGATCTTCACTGTAGCCATTCAGTGTTTGTTTTTTTCCTTTGAACTGGTATAAAGATTTTTTTTATATTTTCAGAACGGCAGAGCTTCACCAGGATTTTTTTCTCTTTTACAGCTGGGATGAATGGGTTCCTGAAAGCAGAGTACTCAAATATGTGGACAGCAACCTTGCAAAACAAAAAGAACTTCAAAAGGCTAATCAGTAAGTTTGCACTTGTGTAACCAGTCAGTAGAGATGACAGGATGATTTTATTGTGTAAAACTACCACGCTGATGTCTAAAATATATTTGATCAATTTCTTTCAAATAAGGAGCATGATTTGGACTTTGTCAGTTTGTTTTTCATCATGGATTGAGTTAGAGAGTGCTTCTGACAGTCCCTTTTAAAACTGAAAAGCAACTTTAGCCTTGTCTTGAATGTGGTGTTTAATCAGTGAAAACACAGATTAAATGTATTCATTAATCTTCATGGTTTTTTTTTTTTCTTTTCCAGGGACCATTATGTTGAGGGAAAGATGAGGGGTTTAGCACCAAGCAAGAAGATTGCTGCTGTGCAGCAGAAAAATGTTGATCTGTAAGTGTCAAGGTCTCATTCGCTACATACATTTAAGTCTGCAGAATAGACCTGTTCACAGCAGACATATGGTTTTTAAAAAGACACTGGTGTAATGTTCACCGGTGCTTTGAGTTCTGTTTGAAGGATCAATTGCCCAAAATGTTCTCTTCATGTTACTGTAGATCAGTTCAATTGTATTTTTGATTTTTTTAGGTTTTTTTCCAATGCGTTATCACACTGTTAATGCAGCCATAGTCACAGGTTAAAAACTGTGTCTATACTTAGGAAAGATATTACATTAGGGCTGGGCGGTATGACCCAAAATTCATATCACGGTATAAATTGAATCCATTCACGGTAGCGGTATATATCGTGGTATAAATGTCATGGTGTAAAACTTAAAATGGAAGTGTTTCTGAATGGGTTTTGTAGTCCCTCAGCAAAGCTAAATTGATTATAAAAAAAACCAAACAAACAAACAAAACAAAGATATAATGTAATTTTTTGGAGCATTTATTGTGCAGAAGAACAACAGAAGTAAGGATAGTGCCTCAGAAGTACACAAATTCTTACAAAAGTAAAGTGGATACTGTAAACAATACTTCAAGTTTCGGTGATGAGCCTTAGGAGGCAGGTGTAGGTCAGCCTGGGCAGCCGCCAATTCTCTCTTCCATGTATATGAAAAAGCACTCACAATCTTTGTACACATGCCAACTGCTCGTTCCACATGAGGATCTTCCACACTTTTCTCTGTTAACAAAGATAAAAGTTATTAGTTTAGTTTCACCTACAGAGGATCAGACCTCTCTTCAACAAAACATAAAAATACTATACAGTTATCTAATAACTGATTAAATTAATGAATCTGAATAATTTTACACCATGGAGGTGTGAAAGTTAAAATGATCCTTATCAGTGTCCACATTGTGAATCACCCTAGGAGGCTGACACACACACACTATTGAAAATTGGAAATGCAAATCATAGTGTATAATGTTGCACTTTAACCCAGCAATGGTGAGATGCAGCCTGTGGCCGAAGCACTGCAGTCTTCTCCAGTCATTTAGCGTCACTGCCTTTACCACATTTGTGCCGTTGTCGGTGGTAATACAGACTTGGGATTCTTCCCTGAGGCCCCATGACTCCAGCGCATCCTTTAATCCTTCTGCTGTTGCCTCACCCGTATGGTCATCAGGGAAATACGAGGTCTGAAAGCACCTGCTGGCCAGTTTCCACTCATCACTTATGTAATGAATCGTGAGGCTGATATGAGGCTCCATGGTGCGATTCGACCACAAGTCCGTTGTAGTCGCGTAGTATGTTAATTCACGGAGGTCTTTCTCAACTTTCTCTCGGAGCTTGCCGTACAGTTTGGGCATTTCGGTCTCAGTAAAATACTTGCAGCTTGGAGGCTCGTATCGTGGATCAGGGGTTTTAATGATGTGTTTAAACCCGCTGTGCTCCACTGTTTGGAAAGGGACCATGTCTTTGCACAAGTGTGTTGTGATGGCTCTTGTTGTGTCATTCCACTGCGCACTCTTTCTGTCATAAAGAGTACTCTTGGAAAAGGCTTGTGCAATGGAGGTCTGTTGTTGGGTAGTGGGGGAAACTTTTTTCTTTCCTCCCGTGTTCGTAGACTGAATTGGTGTTTGAGCCGAGCGCAGCCTCTGGCTCTCTGCATACTCGAGCACATGTTTTGATTTCAAATGGTAAAATAAATTGCTTGTGTTACCTTTGTTGGTGGTCACAGTTACTCCACACATCTTGCAGATAACATTTTTCTGCTCAACATCCGACTTTTTAAACCCAAACCACGTCCAAATCACGGATGTAGCACGTTTTTTTTTTAACCAGCTCCTCCTCTGCCGTTACCGTGCTTGCGGCCATTTTCACACAGAGGCAGGTGCGATGTCGTCATCGACGATATGACGGTAGAGCACAAATCTCTACTGTGGCCAAATATATATCATTTCTACTGTCATACTGTGTATACCACGCAGCCCTATATTACATAATAAAGTGGAGGCTGTATCTGAAGTGACATACAGGGGTTGGACAAAATAATGGAAACACCTTCACCTCAAGATGATAATGCCCCAATCCATACAGCTACAATTGTTAAAGAATGGCATGAGGAACATTCTAATGAAGTTGAGCATCTCGTATGGCCGGCACAGTCCCCAGACCTCAACGTTATTGAGCATTTATGGTCAGTTTTAGAGATTCAAGTAAGACGTCGATTTCCACCGCCATCGTCTCTAAAAGAGTTGGAGGGTATTCTAACTGAAGAATGGCTTAAAATTCCTTTGGAAACAATTCACAAGTTGTATGAATCAATACCTCGGAGAATTGAGGCTGTAATTGCCGCAAAAGGCGGACCTACACCATATTAAATTATATTTTGTTGATTTTTTTAAGGTGTTTCCATTATTTTGTCCAACCCCTGTAGCATGTTGAAGTGCCTTATACAACAGCACCATCTGGAATGGACCACTTCCATTTTTACCCTCTTGAATTAAAGGCGTAGACATCTGCACTGTGGGACAAAGGTCACATATCCAGATCTATCTTCACCCTTTGCTTACACTGTCCCAGTGCTGTAGGTCTGCCACCACCCACTCTCATTTTGAAGTAATGAGAAAATTTCTTCAGAAAAATCCCACTTGTCTTGGGAGTCAGTGGGTCCAGGGTGCAGTGACAGCACGGCTGCAATAGTGTAGTTGTTTAGTTATTTTGGTGGAACATAGAAGCATGAAAAATGTGCTGAAAATATGTATATCTGTTAGAACTTGCTATTTTCAGTGTGTGATTGCAGCTTAGAAGTAGTTGTTGCAGTGGAGCTAAGGAGAATACCCATCCTGCCACTGCCAAATGGAAATATGGGCCCTTATTCCATCAGAGGAGCCAGACCACTGCATGACTGAACTGATACATACAGCAAATTTGTACAGTTTGCCTTCTCAGTTACATCACACATGTGAAAGGTGCTGTTATTTGTTAGGGAGTTGGCAACATGTCTGATATGTCACCTAATCTGATACACTTGTCATGGTAGCAGACTGAATTACTGCATCGACTCACTGCAGCCTTATGCTGCGTTTCCACTACATCACAGGTGTCAAACACGCGGCCAGTGGGCCAAAACCGGCCCTCCAAAGGTTCCAATCTGGCCCGCGGCCTGATTTTATGGAGTGCAAAAATTATACTGAAGATATTAACAATCAAAGGCGTTGAACTGGTTGTAGCCCAATGTGATCTAAAGTAAAATAACAGTCTAATAACCTTTACAATATAATGTGAACAACCTGAAAATTAACAATTTTAACAATATTCCGTCTGTTGACACATAATATTGTAGACATTCTTATTTTAGTTACACGTTCCAAACTTCAAAATTTCAACAAATTATGTTTGTGTAACATTGTGTGTAATGCCCATGTACAACTGGTAAGTTGAGGCATAATATTGTTAAAATTTAGCTTATTTTTCTTAAGAAATTACTTTTTTTTTTTTCTGGTTATTTACATCTTTTTGGTGAAAAGATAGTTTGTAAATGTAAATATTTTCATAATTTAATGTTTCTTATTGCACTAAAATGAAGAGAAAAACTGGGAGTTGGCATTATTCATAAGTTTTTATGCTATTATTTTAATGGTTTGGCCCACTTGAGATCAAAATGGGCTGAATGTGGCCCCTGACCTAAAATGAGTTTGACACCCCCGCACTACATGGAACCAGCTCGACTCAACTTGGCTCGGCTCGACTCAGTATTCCTGAAGACCATTTCCATTACAAGATACTACCCACTTTACAGTACCTGGATGCGCCGCGTTACTCCCGTGTCGTCTGTTCAGAGAGTTGCTGATAAACTCGCTCGTTGCGTGTTGTCTTGTCTGAATTTTTACGTCGGCCACCTAAGACTGAATCTCCTCGACCGACCATGGTGTAGTTTTGGGCTGTTATCATGTGGATTAATGTACCGCTATATTTACTGTCCACTTCCGAATCTGTTTTTTGTAAAACCGCGGGTCACAGAGAAAACTGTCTGACCAATCAGTGGTCTGCAGTGTTTACACGTCACGTTTTAGTATCTGGTCCCCAGTCTTGGAACCTCGGCGGAGGTGATACCAAAAAAGTAGTACCGGGTACCAGATTCCAGGTCCTTTTTCGTAATGGAAATGCAAAAAAGGCCGAGCCGAGTCGAGTCGAGTCGAGCCGATACCATGTAGTGGAAATGGGGCATTAGTTAAACCATGGCACTGGCCTTGGAACCAGTGTGTACACCTGTAAAGCCTGAACCTGACACAACTAAATGGGTGTATGGAATAGAATGTCTGTATTGTCATTGTACAGGTTCAACGAAATTTAAAAGTGCAATCGTCCTAGGTGCCATAAAAAAAGTATAAATAATGTATATAAAAGAGTATAAAAACTAAAATATAAAAGGAAAACCCTGACGGCATAAATATCTAAAAAGCAGCATAGAAAATGAGTGTTACTAGAAGTATAAAAGACACATGAAACATCCTCATATACTCTGGACAACATTCAACATTCCACACAATTAATTAATATCCAGCAGTATTCAGTGCAATTATGGCCCTGGGATCAAAACTGTTTTTTAGACGCTTTGTGCTGGACTTAAGTGTCTGGAAACGTCTGCCAGAGGGTTAAAGTTCAAAAAGTGGAAAGCCAGGGTGGGTTGCGTCTCTGATGGGAACTGTAGAGGTCCTCCAGGGAAGGAAGGAAGGGGGTGGGGGGGCAGCCGGTAGTCTTCTGGGCCATGGTGAGGACCCTTTGAAGCTCCTTCCTGTTTGCTGCCGTACAGCTCCAATACCACACACAGATGCAGGACGTCAGGATGCTTTGTATGGCCCATCGGTAAAAAGACGAGCAGTTTCTGGGAGAGATGGTTACTCCTGAGAGTCCTCAGAAAATAAAGTCTGTGCTGTGCCTTTTTAATGATGGCTCTGGTGTTGGCGCTCCAGGTCAGGTCATCCTCCATGTGCATGCCCAGAATTCTGCCTTACGCCCAAATGGCTGCTGTGAAAAAGGTCTATGATAGTCTGACAGTCTATACAACAGTGTGTATGTACCATCTAATAAAAATGTGCGTACTAGAGCTGATATTCATATTGGTTGATATCGATAAATATCACAGTAAATGTTAGATCTGAATTTCCTTTAAGTTGAACGGTTAACGTTTGTGCCTGAGTGAAAATTGGAGAAACGAAATGGTTAAACTGTTCATAAATTGCAAAAACAAGAGGAACAAACACATGTCGTCTAAGATTTGCTGTGATGTGCCTATTTGGTTTATTTCATTCATCTTGATTCAGTGTTGGAAAAGACGTCAAGATGAGCATGAGGTGAAAATGAGCAATACTTCGAAACATTTCTGAAGTTTATGGAGAGAACATTCAAAACAGTTACAATGACAAAATGTTCTCCAGAAAATGCAGGAGCTAAATTAATTTAAAAAAAACCCCAAAACAAAACAGCCCAAATGACAAAACATTTATAGAGTGATAATATTAATCATTATGATGTATTATGAGAAAATTCTACGAAGGTAATTATCTGAATCATTTTAAAGCTCAGCCCTACTCTGTACCTCTGTCATAGTGCCTCATTTTTTTTATTAACGCCTGTTAATAATAACAATAATAATAACAATGTTCTCTTTGTTTTGTAGGAAAGTGAAAAAGGCCAAACAGAAGAGTAAGTAAAATGCTTTCTACTGCTTTCTACCTTTTTCCAAATATCTACTATAGCTTCATACAGCTGTATTAACCCTTAGTGGTCTGAGCCTGTTTCGGCCCTTTTTGAGTACTTTTGATTTTGCCTTTACATGCTATATGAACAAATGTTTACTGTACCCATGTTTGGTATCTTTTTTTCAGCACAACTTCATCTATATCATCTGCCTATTATTTTTTTCACTTTAACCTACTATAAAAACATAAAAGGCCAGAAAACACAAAAAAATATAAAATCTGATTTAAAAATATTTATCATATAATTTATTGCATAAATAACACAGAGATGCTTAACGAACCTTTTCAAAGATTTTAGAAGTGAATATTGGTTCCAGATATTAGGTATATAAAATCAAAATTGTAATAAACTAGCGGCATTGTACCCGTGGCTAAAACGCCCTCCCGTCCTGCAACATCGATCGGACCCCGGACAGACAACGTGCATTATATAGTAGAATTAAAACTATACTCAAATATTTGACATAAAAGCATATCTTTACATAGGTGTTTTCTCACCCCTCCCCTCCCCACACCACCCCACTCCCAGTCCTCCTGGTTTCCTCATCCAGTTCAGGTGGGGGTCATTATCACCCTTACCTGTAATGCTAATGCCTGTGTGATGTGCTAGTCTGTGGATTAGAATCTGTAGATTCAGCCATTTTTTTCCATTTTGAAAAAGGAAAAAAAAATGACGTAGATATGGTCAGAAATAGAACGCCCCCCCCCCGACCACCACCACCTCATTTTCGGACTTTTTTTCACGTTTGTTTGCTCCGAGTTCAAATGTCATATCTCTGGTTGTATTTGCTCTATCAGCATCAAATAAAAAGTAGGAGAGTGTTTCACGTCTGCACTTTCAAATACAATTGTCCCCAGTGGTCTATGTGACTGACTTCCAACATGACGACGTATTGAAAATGTCATGTGATTCAGTCCACGTGACCGTGGACCCCTAAGGTTTAACATGACACACATGTCCTTATGTTACAGAATGGTTCTGTGTCTTCGTGAGAAAGCTTTTTCATCCTTGTAGGTGATAATTCACTGTCACTATTTGTAGTTTTACATCTAAAAGGTTAAAGCCTCTCATCTCTTCATCCATTTAACTCAAAGCACTTCATAGCTAAAAGCTTATAATGGAAAAGTTCAGAGAGGAACTGATGACAACAAAAAGACAAAAGTTCACAGAGTTTTCACTGTTATTATAGTATATATCCAGGCCTTTGGGTCATCAACAGCTAAATTAATGTTAAATTATGTTCATTTCTTAAGAGCTTCATAGCTTTAAAAAGGACTCTTCCCAGACCAGATGGCATCCGTTGGTCTCAAATGGCTGTGAAATAGGGGAAAAATGAGATGAGATTGAAAATGGTGTAATTCAGAAATGTTAACATTTTCTCTGGGGTCCGCAAAACCCCTGTGAGTAGTGCCCCACATAGCGATGTAACCATATGAAAATTTCATATCACAGTTATTGTGACCAAAATTATCACAGTTATCATTATCATCGCGGTATTGTTGAAATTGTGCTCAAAATGTTCAAAAAGTACTAATGCACACACTGAAATAATTGAACCAAGTTGAATTTAAAAAAATAAAATAAAATAATAGGCACAATGTACCTTCTGTTGCAGAAACATTCAAATATTAACCCTTAGTGGTCTGAACCTATTTTGGCCGTTTTTCAGTCTTTTTGATTTTGCCTTTATATACTATATAAACAAATGTTTACTATACCCATGTTTGGGATCTGTTTTTTCAGCACAATTTCATCTGTTTCAGAAGCCTATTATTTTTTTTTACTTTAACCTACTACAAAAACATAAAAGGACAAAAAACACAAAAAATAATATTAAGTCCAATTTGAAAATGTATATAATTTATTGCATAAATAACACACAGATGCTTAACGAACCTTTTCAAAGACTTCAAACGTGAATATTGGTTCCAAATATTAGGTATATAAAATTAAAATTGTAATAAATTAAAACTATGCTCAAATATTTGACATAAAAGCATACCTTTACACAAGGTTTTTTCCCCTAAAAGTATGGTAATCAAACACGGTTATCATGAGAATTAGAATTTTAACGGTAATACTAACCATCTGCAATTTTACCATGGTTTATCGTTATACCGGTAATCGTTACCTCCCTAGCCCCACACTAATATGGATGTTTTACGAAATAAACATCATGTACCATCAAGCACCATGGCAGATCTACAGCATGTACAGGTCATACAGGTGTCTCAGGTCACATAGGGGTTTAACGTAGTATGTGAGCTAGAGTTGATCACAGTCAGCGCTGACACATTTGGAGATGGACACATGGACCGGTGTTGTGGTGAAATCTGTTAACAAAAAGAACACACTTTTAATGACACAAATGAACACTTTTCAGTTAACTTCGCTTCATAAATTGTTGTTGCTGCTCAACTTAGTGGCAGACTAATTCCTCTGTATCTGTTCCATCCAGTATTATCTGAAATTTAAGGTATAGAATCCAACCCAAAGTTTGTCTGAGTGTTTGTAGTAGTTTGTCGTCACTTTTGTGTTGTGTGTGCAGATCAAGGTTCTAATAGTTTTGGATTTTTCATTATAGTTTAGTTTTATTTAGTTTTCACTTTTTTTTCTCTAATTCTAAATAGTTTTAATTCATTTTTAGAGCAGGTTTGCTAGTTTTTATTAGTTTTAGTTATTTTCTAAATGCTTAGTTTTAGTTTAGTTTTAGCTTTTTTTCATATCTTTTCTCTTCTTCTCCGTCGTATTCAAATAAATCCCAGACAGGACTCTGCTGCTTTCTCCCAACTTTAGTCTCCATGTTTCCAGGTAGAGTGGGGACCAGAAGACGACTGGAAACCACAAGTGACCACAAGTGACGGACCATTAAATATCATATGGTGCTCGCAGAGAAAATTGCTTGAGGGAAATAAATCAATTTTGTGTCAGTCCGACACTGACAAAGACGAAAATGAAGGGAATTTTATCCATAATTTTTATCCGTTTTAGTTAGTTTTGTAAACACACAATTAGGGCTGCTCGATTATAGAAAAAAAAAAAAATCACGATTATTAAAAACGATTGTTTGTTAACCTTAAAGTTGTTTATTTTTTTCTTGCAAAACAATGTAAGATATACTCTTTAAATATAAATAAAGCTTTTAACCATTAAAACAAAGTATGTTCACTTTTGTACGAAACCAAAAAATCTTTGAATGTAAATAAGTGTACTGTAAATTCAAGTATGTTTCCTTTTGTAAACAAATAGTGCACTGGAATTAAACTGCTATAGACTTGCCATAGAACTGTAGCAATAATAAAAAAAAAAAAACTCACGTAAAGTGCAAATTATAAATTCAAGTATGTTCAATGTAGTATGAAACATAGTAAATTCAGTGGCGTGCCGTGAGGTTTCAGTTAGGTTAATACGGGATTTGCAGCGTAAAGAGATTCGGAGACTGAAGATTGCATTGCAGACGAAGTTGTAGATGGAGTTGTTTTTTTATGTGTTTTAGTTTTTCATAAGATTATGATAAAGGTCGCGGTGGTTAAACTTTAGATGGTTTAAAAGGTTTGCTGTGTTACCGGTCGGTGCGGACACAAGTACGAAACACTTTTTGCACGTAATGGGTTTTTGCTCTTCATCAAACCCAAAGTGGTTCCATACAATTGAATTTGACTTGCCTTTTTTGTTTACCAAGCACTTCTGCTGTGATTCTCCTGCTATTTTTCCAGACCGCTAGGTACAACTTTCCTCTTGGGGTGGACCTGCAGGCTAGCTGGCAGCAGTAGCTTAGAGGGGGCAGGGCAGAGCAGCTCATGGTAGCTTGTGTACGTGTAAATTAAACAACTCAAAATTAATAATCGTTTTTTCTCGATTACATAATTTTTGTAATCGTTGCGTGTAATAATCGAAATCGTAATTGAATTTCGATTAATTGCACAGCCCTACACACAATACAGTTTCAGTTAGTTATCGTTTTTTTCTTTTAATTATAGTTTTTATTTATTTCAGTTAACGAAAATGTTTTTACAATTGTACTTTTCGTCATTTCGTTAGTTTTCGTTAACGATAATAACCTTGGTGCAGATTAAAATGAAGGTTGTGTTAAAGGGATCATTTATATCTAAACCCACTTTTATTAGTCTTTGGTTCATTTATTTGTGTATTTGGACCCTAATAGTTCAAAAAGTTTGAATTTGAACCCTCCAGATGCTGCAAAACTATCTCTATGTTCATTCTGGCAAAAACAGAGTGGATTTCTACAACCCATTTCATTTCCTTCTTAATTTGTTATGTTTTATAATTAGTTAGATCATGACATTTGCACGTATAAGGTCAAGATTTCTAATGAACATTTCTCAGAGTACGACATAATTGTCAGCAGCAGCAGTTGTAGTCCATACTGAAAAAATGTCCAAACTTCAAGCCAATTACCTCAAATGTTCAGTTGTTGGTTGAACAGGACAGAGCAGCACAGCCAACAACCTGAAGGGGGTGGAGTCATGTGCATTTAAAGGGCCAGCGCTCAAAACCACCTTTCTGGTGTCATTAGTCAGAAACAGGGTTGAAGATGGACCTGTGGAGTTGAATTAATGACGAATTCTGAGCCAAGCAGAGCATTTACAGTTTATGGAGACCACAGGGAAATGTTTTAAAATGCATAATTCCATTTAAAAAAAGCAAAATATCACTCCTTTAAGAATATTTTTAGCCGAGTATTTCAGTGTGGACTTCCAGAGATTTCGTAGAGAAAAGGATTTTTTTCATATCACTAAATGTACAGGACATACAGAGAACTGAAATTTCTCACCTTAGTAATAAAAGGAGATCTTAAAAAATCTGAATAAATAAAGTAGTGTATAAAATAAAATGCAATATAAAAGGTATAAATCAAACCTATTTACAGTAGTGTGCTAGTGCAAATGCAGTAACAGTAAAGAAGGTGGTTCATCATGGACGTTTATCAAGTGTATGGACAGGAGTGCACATGACCAACAGCAGCAGATTTGGCAATAGTGAGTAAGTAAGTAAAGCTGTATTTATATAGCACTTTTTAAAACAACATGTTACAAAGTGCTTCACATGAAGGAGAGGTAGATCAAATCAGATCAAATCAAATTTTAAGCCAATTTACAGAAACCCAACAGAATCCTCCAGGAGCAAACACTTATGACTGGTGACAGTGGCGAGGAAAAACTACTTTTAACAGCAGAAACCTGGAGCAGACCCAGACTCCTGAAGGACGGCCGTCTGCCTTGACCAGTTGGGGTTAAAGAGAGAAAGTTAACGAGGAGAAAAGAGAGAGATAGAGATAGAGAGAGACTGGGGGAGAGGGGGAGAAGGGGGAGATGCATGGATGGAACTGATGCACAGATAACTGAATTAGAACATCTATGGAACTGTATAATAAACACTATCATAACTATATGGATAATTGAGTTATGACGATGAAGGTGGAGAGAGGCAGGACCACAGCAGCAGGTCCAGAGATGATCCTAGGAAAACCTGTGATGATCCTGGGAAAACCTGTGAGGTGATAAAGCACAGAGACTCCAGGGAAGAAGTCAAGTCAGTAACATGAATTCACTGGGGCGTAAACAGAAGAGATTTAACCAAATGCGTGTTTATAAAAGTGAGTTTTTAAGAGTCGCTTGAAGGTGTCTATAGAATCTGATGATCTGATGTAATGGGGAAGACTATTCCAGAGGGTTGGGGCCAGAATTGCAAAAGCACGGTCACCTTTTATTGAGAAGTTGGAGCGGGGGATGGATAGGAGGTTAAGGTTTGATGAACGGAGTGGTCGTGAGGGTGAGTAGGAAACTAGGAGGTCAGAAATGTAACTGGGGGCGAGGTTGTGCAGGGCTTTAAAAGTAATTAGGAGTATTTTGAAGTGGATGCGGAATTTTTTTGGAAGCCAATGTACGGATGCGAGTACTGGAGTGATGTGGGACCGACAACTGGTGCGTGTTAACAACCTGGCAGCTGAATTTTGAACTAACTGTAGACGATTAAGGGAGGACTGGCAGAGGCAGGTGAAGAGTGAGTTGCAATAGTCTAGACGGGAGAAAATGAAGGTGTGGATGAGGAGCTCCAGGTCAGAAGGGGAGAGGATGTCTAGTGGGGATCATTTGGAATAAAGTGCAGAAAAAACAAGAGGCCACATTGAAACAGAGATAAAACTCTGCCCCAAACACCCATATATTGTTTCACTCAGTAAATCAGAGTAATATATGAATTATAACTGATGTTTTTTTTTTTTTTGTTTTGTTTTTTGTTTTTTGTTTTTTAGCCCCAGCGCCGGTTGAAGGTACAAGCAGTGGAGAAACACCCCAGGGTCCACGCAAGAAGAGGGTCCGGGTCGATCCCACTGTCGAGAGTGTACGTGTCAACAGTTAGAAGTGACCCCGTGTACTGGAAGAAAGTCAAACCTGTGTGATTTAAGGATGTGATACACCAGGGGTGTCAAACTCATTTTAGTTCAGGGGCCACATTAAGCCAAATTTGATCTGAAGTGGGCTGGACCAGTGCAAAAAATAACATAATAACATATAAATAATGTCAACTCCAGACTTTCCTCGATGTTTTAGACCAAAAAAAGTTAAATTATGCAATTAAAATGTTTACATTTACCAACTATCCTTTAGAACAATGTGAATAACATGAACAAACGGAAATTTCTTAAGAAAACTAAGTACAATTTTAACAATATTATGTCTCAGTTTATCATTTACACATGTAAATTACAACGTACAGATCACAGTGGCTCTGCAAATACACAAAACATTTCATAAAAGACTGAATATTGGTCAAATTACACTTCAGAAATTTCAAAATGTTCATATTTGTTCAGGTTATTTGTGTTTTTGTGAAAAGTTAGTTTTAGTGTAAACACAGTAAAATGACATGCAAATGTTTACATTTACAAAGGGAAAAATTTGGAGTTGTGAGTATTTATAGGTTATTATGATAGTATTTTACTGATCTGACCCACCGCAGATTAAATTGGTCTGAATGTGGAACCTGAACTAAAATGATTAATATCTTCAGTGTAATTTTTGCATTTCACAAATTAATCCCAGGGGCCAGACTGGAACCTTTGGCGGGTCGGATTTGGCCCTCAGGACACATGTTTGACACCTGTGTGATACACGATCCCACACATAACCAATGATCTGATACTTTTAAGATACATATAAAGCAAATACCAATGTGATAAGACTCGCCTATAAAATTATTTTGCCAGCCAAACTGAGTATCTTTGAATTGAGGATCAAATAAGGTCATAATGTCGAGCTTTGGGAAATGCTGGTCAACCTTCAACAGTCTGGTCAGCAGTTTAATTGACAATGAAAACAGTTATTCGTTGCAGCCACAGTTAAATTGAATTAAGGAAAATTAGGCAATGAGTTTTATTCAACAAGAAAAAAAACAACAACAAACGAGGTGTTTTTGGATTTAAACTTAAACGATTTGACAAATGTGGAGGTA
The DNA here is from genome assembly GCF_902148855.1 of Sphaeramia orbicularis. Lineage (NCBI taxonomy): Eukaryota > Metazoa > Chordata > Actinopteri > Kurtiformes > Apogonidae > Sphaeramia > Sphaeramia orbicularis. The sequence continues at coordinate 10,261,945 of NC_043959.1, read as the reverse complement.
GCACATTTAGAACAATTACAGGGATAAGAGTTTTACTCAGCATCAAAACACACATGAGTAGAGTGAAATAAAATAGCAAAACATTCCAACATTTAGTGTTTTAACTGACAATGGAAACTAAATAAACCCTATAGGAAAAATGACAATATAGAATTGTCTGCACTGTAATAATGCAGAAAACATCTTTTCCTGACACGCACTGATCAGTACATGAAGGCATAGAGCTGGACGAGTCATGTCTTTATGTCACTGACAGATTAACCCTCGGGTATCCGGGTGCACCTTTTAGGCACACTTTGTACTTTGTGTTAAAAAAACTTCATATTATTTTTCTTAATTTAAATAAGGTTAGAATTCAAAAGTTGTTCATTTTTGCATGATCTTTAAAATTCTGGCCACCAACTAAAATTTGCACATTGTAAACAAAAGAAAATTACAAGACTAGCATCTGTCTCCCAAGTGTGCCTAAAATGCACTATTTCTTCCATTTGATATGTATGATTAGGGCTGACCTTGATTTACAAAAATAAAATCAAATTAGAGCAGAAAAATAAATCAATATATAATATTTAATAGTTTGATTTATAGGTGTGCATTTTACGCACACTTGGTTACAGATGCTAGTATTTCTGAACATTTGACCTAGCACCAAAAATAATAATGCAAATTAACCGATGTTGGAGTTAATCATTGACATATGCCAGGATGAAAAAATCAAATAATATGTGATCCACTTTTTATGTAGTATATTGAAAAAAAATAATTTTTTGTGTTTTTTTGCATCCAAAAAAAAATGGTTTGTTTACATTACAAACACGGCATTTAAAGGGTTAAAAAAATGTGACAGTTATTGAGTATTGATATTTTTATTTACGGCTCAAGTTGATGAAATAGAAAAAAAGTGTAAAAGAATTAAAAACAAACTGTATGAAAATTTTTTTGATATTATTCCACAAGTGTGCCAAAAAGGCACACTTGGTGCTTAGTAAGGGCCTTGCTGGACAGGATACCAGAGGGTTAATGTAGTATTTTATGCAGCGACATATGGAGGGCCATGAAATCATTGATAAGTGTGTAATACTGGTACTTGATAATCATTTCATGTACTGCATAAATTCCCAGGTGTTATCTACAGCACATATTCATCACTTGCATGCGTATGTAACTGGAGGTGATGAAGAAGCAGACTGTTGTAGATCAGTCATTCAGGTTTCAGGTTTGTTTGGTGATTTGATGCCTGAAAACATATCACATTGCAAAAACAGCGTCTTTACATAGAAGCAATGTAATCTTAAATGTAAGCAGATTGTAGTGTATTGAGAAAAACATAAATTATTCAAAGTAGAATAAAAATCCAGCTGTAGAAAAACTGTAATAACTCTTAAAACTAGGAAAGAAAAAGATTAATCCACTATTTTTGAGAAGCTGTATGATTATGATTCCAATGAGGTAAACAGTCTTGTTCTTCTGCTGGAATATGATACAAATTCCTCAATAGGTTATTATTAGCTGTAAAACCAATAAAAAGTTAAAACATTATGATACTTATTTATCAAAACATACTTGAGAACATTATTTCTCTTAATAGAAAAGGCATGACAGAATGTTTGTTTTTCGCTATGTTTTTGGTTTGTACCCTGCTTTATTTTAAATCAGGGGTGTCAAACATGCATCCCAGGGGCCAAAGGTTCCAGTCTGGCCCGTGGGATGAATTTGCAAAGTGCAAAAATTCAGTCAAGGCTGTGGAACTCATTTTAGTTCAGGTTCCACATACAGACCAATATGATCTACAGTCAAATAATAACAGCAGAAGAACCGACAAAGTTAATGACTCCATATTTTCTTCTCAGTGTGATGTGAGAAAAAAATTACCTTATAATGACAACTTTGAATTTTTGTCTTTGTTTTAGTACAATAAATAACATTATATTATGAAAATATTTATATTTACAAACTATCCTGTAACAATAAAATGTGAATAACCTGAACAAATATGAACAACCTGAAATGTCTAAAGAAAATTCAGCCCAATTTGAACTATTTTCTGCCTGTTCCTCAGTGTTTAGTGTCTTTGTAGATCTGATCCATAATGCACATGGACAAATGAGAAGTTGAGGCAGAATATTGTTAAAATTGCACTTATTTTTCTTAAGAAATTTCAGTTTTTTCAGGTTTGGATAGTTTATAAAAGTAAGTATTTTCATAATTTACCAATGGATTTTTTTTTTTTTTTTGCTCTAAACCAGGGGTGTCAAACTAATTTTCTTTCAGGGGCCACATTCAGCCCGATTTGATCTTAAGTGGGCCAGACCAGTAAAATAATAGCATAATAACCTACAAATAATGACAACTCCAAATTTTTGTCTATGTTTTAGTGCAAAAAACCCCATTAAATTATGAAAATACTTACTTTTATAAAATTATCAAACAAAAAAAGATGTGAATAACATGAAAAAAACTGAAATTTCTCAAGAAAAATGAGTGCAATTTTAACAATATTCTGCCTCAACTTATCATTTCTACATGTGCATTATGGAACTGAACTTCAAAGACACTAAACACTGAGGAACAGGCAGAAAATTGTTCAAATTGTGCTTAATTTTCTTTAGACATTTCAGGTTGTTCATATTTGTTCAGGTTATTCACATTTTATTGTTTCAGGATAGTTTGTAAATGTAAATATTTTCATAATTCAACGTTATTTTTTGCACTAAAACAAAGACAAAAATTTGAAGTTGTCATTATTTATAGGCAAAATGTAATATTTTTTTTCCACATCAAACCGAGAAGAAAATATGGAGTCATTCTTTTTTGTTGGTTTTTCTGCTGTTATTATTTGACTGTAGATCATATTGGTCTGTATGTGGAACCTGAACTAAAATGAGTTCCACAGCCTTGACTGTGGAATTTCTGCACTTTGCAAATTCATCCCAGGGGCTGGATTGGAACCTTTGGCGGGCCACATTTAGCCCCCGGGCCGCGTGTTTGACACCCCTGCTCTAAACCAAAGTCATTGTTTATAGCTTATTCTGTTATTATTATTTTACTGGTTTGGCCCACTGCAGATCAAGTCAGGCTGAATGTAGCCCCTGAAAGACAATGAGTGATGCTTTTAAAAGTAGAATGGGTCCAGTATTAGAGGATGCAGGTTGTAGAAGGACTCTGGATGACGTCAAATATAGAAAGGGCAATGTAGAGCATCAGAGAAAAAAAAAAAAGCACAGGGTAGTGGGACACATCCAGTTTATAAAAGGCTCTCAACCAAATCTGTGTGTGTTCAGGAGGAAATGTTCACCAACAGAGTGGAAGTGAAGGTCAAGATCCCAGAGGAACTGAAGCCCTGGTTGGTGGATGACTGGGACCTCATCACTCGACAGAAACAGGTGCATGATCACACACACACACACACACATAGAGAATTTACAGCACTGTAGGAGACTTACCTTTCGGCTAAAATTTACTTAGGGGGTCAAATGAGTGGCCATTTTTGTCAAAAAAAAGTTGTAAGAAATGCATAGAACTGTGTTGAAATAATGCTAATCCATTTGTGCACAGACTACTGATATTATTTGACAGTGGAAGCTAGATTTTCAGAAATATTGGATTTTGAATAGTATGTGTAAGTGAAAACTTTTGCTGGTGGACGGACGTGACATTACCCATGATGCTCTGGTCAGTACCAATACTTTATTAGGAATAAACTTATATACTTACTATTGCTAATTCTCCTCTTATTCATAAATGTTAGTATTGTGGATCTAAAACAATAACAGCTGACACAAAAACACAAAATGTGGCAGTGAACAGATGTGACATGGTTGTTGTGGATCCCATCATACTGATGCTCGGCAGCCATGTCACCGTTTCCACAAATGATCCCCGTGCAAAAACTAGGATCAGAATTATTTATTGTATAGTTTATCATCATACTAAAGAGGAAATAACAATATAGAATTGTTATTTCTTTATAAAAATGCTTATTATTAGAAAACTGTTGATTTCAAAAGTGACGTGTGACATTCTTAATGTATGTATTGGCGTAACATAAGCAGGATGGATCAGCACCATACTCCATGTTGCAACCTGTAAAAATAAAACGTGATATGTAGGATAGAATCTGGTAAGAAAAACTGGGGAATCTAAAAGAATAGAATATTTGTTTTTCAGGTAAATTCAGTTCAAATATAACTTGGCCATTTATGACATGAAAATCTAGCATTAATTGTGATGAAATTGGACATTTTTGATCTGAAAACATAGTTCATATGACCATCAGCATGTTGCAACAGAACTGAAATCCTGTGAATTTGCGTAACTTGCATTTACCAACACAAAGTTCCTTTGGGGATTCACTTGGATTGATTTCTTATGCACAAAGACAGAAATAAGACCTCTTAGCAAATTTGAGCGCCTTTACATTCATCCTAACCTGGGTACATGTGCTTGATGAAGAAAGAATCTTGCTCAACAATTAATCTGCTGAACAAATGATTAATTTCTGTCTAATGCAAACATTCAAAGTTAACATTTTATGAAAAAATTCCTAGCCTCTGACACTGTGGCCCAGCTCTGTTCTCTCTGGTTTGTTCAGGCAGGATTCATTCAGCTGACAAAGTTCAACAACCTTTGTTCCACATCAGCTGTTCACTGTAGTTCTATATCACAAACTTCTCTTTTCTTGAGTGTGTTTACCCCATCTAAACAACACTATTAAATATGTTTAAAAATATCTTTGTGAGAATGATGTGTCTGTACAGCACACACTGCATGACCGTATCTGCTGACGGTAAAAACAGACTGAACAACAGGGTCGGACTGGTCTTGATCACTCGCCGTGTCCAAATCACGTACCTAAACAATCTGACAGTCATTAAGCTGATGATTACAAATGCATTTATCATATACGACTGCACTTCACAGTAATAATAACTATGCACTGCTGTATATTTACTTTAGTCTCTTTCTGTTGTGATTAGAAAGGATGTACCACCAGATAAATCAAAATGACCACTGACACTTTCAAAGAGGAACATTTGTAAGAACTGTTTCTGAACCTTTGTAATCATGGTCGGTCCTGAAATAAACTAGAGAGGAGACACTACATGAACTGGGTGTCACTGAATAATATGGGATTCATTAGGAGTTTGAAAAACAAAACACCATAAATCTGTTTTTTGTTCCAAAACAAGAAAGTTGGCCCTCACAGCTGTAACTGTAAGCAGAGCTACTGCATACTTCATTTTTAATGTGTCGTCACTGAGCCATTTTAATTGTGTATTCTATGAACAGACTAATCGTGCTTTTGGCTGTTACCATGGTTACCATGGCTCCTAGGGACTGTTGGCAATGTGGAATTCCACACACAGAATAGGAAAAATGTTAATTAGTCATTTAATCAAGGAATTTCACATTTTGGTGTCTTTTGTTTTCCATGTACAGGGTGCTGATGAGCAAAAATACCTACGTTACATAGATAGAAGGATAGATAGAAGGATAGAAGGATAGAAGGATAGATAGATAGATAGATAGATAGATAGATAGATAGATAGATAGATAGATAGATAGATAGATAGATAGATAGATAGATAGATAGATAGATAGATGGATTACTTTACTTTACTTTACTTTACTTTACTTTATTAATCCCCTAGGGGAAATTCAGAATACAAAATGCGGTCACTGCTCCACAAACACAGCCATACCATATCAACACTCAGCAAAGAAACAAATGCAGAGTATAAGTAGCTGTGAATAAGTTAGATTAAAAAGAAGTAGACTTAAAAGACAAGATGTATTTCTACCTATCACATAAAAGCATAGAAACATAAAATCATAGAAACCCACCCGAGGACAGAAGTGTTCCTGAGCTTCTACCTCCTATACCCCCCCCCCCCCCCCCAGCTGCTCCTCCTCCCGTCTCCTCCCACCTCCCCTCCCACTTAAAGAGTTATACAGTCTTATTGCACAAGGGTCAAACGACTTTGCATATGTTGTGTTGGAGCAACTCAGTGAGCGCAGTCTGTGGCTGAAGGTGCTCCTCTGCAGGTTACAATTCAGCCGACCCCTGATAACATTAGGTCTAGATTATGTAGTTATTATTAATAGACTGGACATCCCACTGCCTTGGCTTGTATAATCTTGGGGTTTTGTTCACGATGGAGGGAAGATTGAAACTAAGATCACCACCGTGTCAGCAGTGATGTGGATGCTGTGCTGCTCTGATGTTTACTGGTCGATCTACGTTCCTACTCTCACTTATGATCAAGGGATGTAAGGATTACCGGTATAATGTTAAACCGTGGTAAAATTGCAGACGGTTAGTATTATCGTTTAAATTCTAATTCTCATGATAACCGTGTTTGATTACCACACTTTTAGGGGAAAAAATCCTATGGAAAGCTATGCTTTTATGTCAAATATTTGCGTATAGTTTTAATTTATTCCAATTTTAATTTTCTATACCTAATATTTGGAACCAGTATTCACTTCTAAAGTCTTTGAAAAGGTTTGTTAAGCATCTGTGTGTTATTTATGCAATAAAGTATATACATGTTTCAAATGGGATTTTATATATTTTTTGTGTTTTCTGGCCTTTTATGTTTTTATAGTAGGTTAAAGTGAAAAAAATAACAGACAGATGAAATAGATGAAGTTGTGCTGAAAAAACAGATCCCAAACATGGGTATAGTAAACATTTGTTTATATAGTATATAAAGGCAAAATCAAAAGGACTGAAAAACGGACAAAATAGGTTCAGAAAACTAAGGGTTAATATTTGAATGTTTCTGCAACATAAAGTATATTGTGCCAGTTATTTTATTTGTTTGGTTTTTTTTGTTTGGTTGTTGTTTTTTTCCAAAATACAACTTTCAGTGTGTGTATTAGTATTTTTTGAACATTTTGAGCACACTTTCAACAATACCACGATAATAATGATAACCATGATAATTTTGGTCACAGTAACCATGATACGAAATTTTCATATGGTTACATCCCCACTACCTGTGAGATAGCGACAGAAAGAATGAGACTGCAGCAGCAGTAGAAATGAGTTTCCTCCACTGGGTGGCTGGGCTCTCCTCGTAGGTTTCTGCTGTTATGACCCAGAGCCTGATAAATGGTAGAAAATCAATGATCGACATTTCATTTTCATTTCCATTCAGCTCTGGATGTGAAATAAAACACATTTATAAAAAAAAGTTGACTCTTTCAGAGTTAAAAGTTAACTCACTATTATCCCTGTAGGGAAATTATGTCTCAGCATTTTGCCCATCCTAATACACACCCAGGATTAGCATAAAGATATCAGCCCTGGCTCGCATTTCTGATTTGGAAACCGACAATGAACATATGTGTTTTTCCAAACGAAAAAAAAAAAAAAAAATCAGAGAAACAATCAGTGGAGAAAAAAAAGGAACAATGATCAGTATTTTATTGACTTTAGCTTATTTTCATTTAAAAAGGAAGAGGTTTCTGGCTTTTAAATGCCAAACTGATTTACTGATAATGCATATGAACCAAGGGTTATCTGATCACCTAAATCAATCAACTCATTCAGGGCTTCTGTTTTCACTCCTGGTCTGGGAAAGTTGCATTAAAATTGTCCTAATACTATCTGGGGTACCGTATGTTCCTAAAATAAAGATGTTGATGACATTTTTAGATGCCATTTAACACAGTGAACATAACTCGGATGTCAGCAGCAGATTGTCCTTCATAATATAATGAGGAAAGTGTGTCGGTGTCATTTTTAGAGTGTTGGTGTCATTTCTGATCTGCAGCAGCACTTACAAATTATAAGGTGAATTATAGACAACCAGACAATTACACTAGACCTTGGCTTCAAAGTGAGAGAAACAATTAAAAAAAAAAAAAGTAATGTAATTATGTGAGTGATTTATGTACTTGGTCAAAGATTTGTTAACAACATGTTTCCGTTTTGTAGTTGTTTCATCTGCCTGCAAAGAAGAATGTAGAGATTGTCTTGGAGGACTATGCAAACTATAAGAAATCAAAAGGAAACTCTGACAACAAGTAAGAATATATACCTTGACTTTTACATGATAATAGAGAATAAAAAAAACATTAGTTTTCTGTGATATTCTGTTCGATGTCCCGCTCACCCAGATCCCAATCCCACTGTGTGCATGTCTGGAACATTGGGTTATGGGAAGAAGTCCAACTAGTTTCCATGTAATCTTCTGTAATTTAAGCAACATGTTACCACTTGTGCTGATTGTGTCATGTAAAATTGAACATAATTGGAGCCCCTCGTCTACATTGTGCAAAATGTAAATGTCTTTTTTGTTCTGCTGGCCACATATTCATGTCCCCATAATGGAGTTTTGGGGATGTAATGGTTTTACCCTGAACTCTGACAGATCCACTGCCACCGAATATCCTTTGTGTGAATGTGATAAGTAGGACAGATTTGGTTGGGTTTCTTCTCCCTCGATAATTCTCATAGTTAGTGCTGTTAGAAAATATCGGTTCTGCAGTATATCGTGATATTTCATTTCACAATACTGTATCGATATTTAAAAGTACTGTATCGATATTATTAGGTATTTATTCAAATGAAGATATGGCGGAGGTTCATTTTTGTTTTTTGGTTTTCTTTATTGTTTTTATCTTATTTATTATAATTTAACACTGTTTTATTAAATAATGGTTATTTGAATCATCCTAAAAGCACTTTTTACTGTTTGAGAGGCAGATCTTAGTTCCTTTGTTGGATTGCACAAAAATAATGTTATGATGTTGGATATGAACTAATAGAACATGAACATTTGAGCAGGATCTTAAACTGTAATGTCTGTAAAACAGAATTTAAGTTTTAACACAGGAAGACTTTGTGATATAGCATTAGATCCTGTTTTGATCAAATAAAAGTGTGTTTGGTATGTATGCATATTTCTGGTGTAATTCGTTCTTCCAGGAAAAAAATCTTAAAAATATATAAAAATCTTAAAAATATATATGAATAAATGAATGTAAAATGAATAAATGATAATAAAAATAATAAAAAAAATCTTAAAAAAAAAAAGCCTTTTTAACAGTATCGTGATATATCGTATCGTGTGTTATGATTTGTATCGTATCGCCAGATTCTTGCCAATACACACCCCTAATCATGGTGGACCCCTAGTGGAAGAACCCTTTGGATTTCAGCTTCTCTATGAGTATTATAAGTCATCCAAATGGGGGCACTGAAGTTGAAAATCTGTTTTTGACATAAATCAAGCAATAATTGGTCAGTTGAGATAAACTTTGGCTCATATTGATCGTCTTACAAATGTCCATGTTCTGTCGACCATCCAGAGTTCATATAGGGTCATTTTCATTCACTAGGTGGAGTTTTGAGGAAAATTGGTTCTCTGACCATTATTCTGTCACTATCAGGTCAATGTAACTCTAATTGAGTTTGATCGTCTAACAGTTCTTTCTTCATGCCACTGCCTTGTGTTTCCATGATGTCCTATTTTGACACCAGGTGGTGTGTTTTTTCCAAATGGCTGGAGGAGCTTCTGTTGAAAAATCTGTTTTTTTGGACATTATGAAGGAAATAGTAGGCCAGTCAACCTCAAACATATTGATTGGATATTTCTATATAATGTCACATTTCATAATAAATCTATCAACAATCTACTTCAGTTAAGTTGGTATCTTTTGTACACTGTGTTGTTTATTTGCTTTATTATATAGCAGAGAATTGGGAGGATTTTGCTGTCAGCCCCCGACTGCATGAGCCTCATTGTTTAGGCTGTTTCCTAAATTCTGTTTGATTCAGTGGACATGGAAAGGTGACTGTTTACAAAAATAAATGAGCAGTAAGTGTTGAGTATTTCTTGTATTATGAAAAAGTAGTTGATGACAGTAACTGTGTTTGCTTGACAGGTGGCTTCATGAGTGCAGGTCATATCCTGCATTACTTTAACTAATCAACAGTAAACTCACATAAAACAATGTATTTCAAATGTTAAATTAATATTGTACATCCATTTAACCTTTATTTAATCTCAGGACACATGGAGCCAAACGCTTCATTTACATTTAACAGAGAAAACACAGAAAACAGTGTTGTTTTGTGTTTGATCACTGTCCCATTGTTATTCACCTCAGGCCATTTTTCTGATATACTGTATTTTATGTTTCTTTAATGTCCAACAGTATGATATCAGAAATTCAATGTTCCTTTCAGATGATTGTGGAGAGAACCGATTGTAATGTTTAGTAGTTTATACTTAAAATAGTTCTATACAAAGTGCAGTGATTAAAATGCACAGCCTGGACAAAAAAAAGTCCTCACGTGGATTTAACTGAGCCAATAGTTAAGATCATTCCACTGGATAATTATGACAGTGATTAATATGTGTCAGCTGCTACAAACACTTTAACCCAAACTGCTGCTGTGAGTACCTTCTAGTTTCTTAAACAACCATCGGTTTGATAGAAGCAGAAAGATTTGATGCTGTTTCAATGGAAAAAATGTGGTCTGATGAGTCCAGACTGACCCTTTTCTAGAGTGATGAAAAGAAGTTATTACCCATCATACCAGGGCTGCACCATTAATCGATTTTAAATAGAAAATCGATTTTTTATTAGGATGATTTTAAAAAAGGGAAATAGTCAAATCGATATCATCTTTCTCGTGCCTCCGGGCCGTGTGCCTGTGGTCTACCGTAGGCTCCTCCTCCTATCTGTTACAGCGGTCTGTCACAGAAGTCCATGTAATGAACACGGACGTTACACTGGTCTCCTCCACGCACGGATTCCCCAATTTAAATAGAACCGCATGTGGATCACTCATATTTAAATAGAACTGCATGTGGATCACTCATATTTAAATAGAACTGCATGTGGATCACTCATATTTAAATAGAACTGCATGTGGATCACTCATATTTTAATACAACCACATGTGGATCACTCGTATTTAAATAGAACCACATGTGGATCACTCGTATTTAAATAGAACCGCATGTGGATCACTCATATTTAAATAGAACTGCATGTGGATCACTCATATTTTAATACAACCACATGTGGATCACTCGTATTTAAATAGAACCACATGTGGATCACTCATATTTAAATAGAACCGCATGTGGATCACTCATATTTAAATAGAACCGCATGTGGATCACTCATATTTTAATACAACCACATGTGGATCACTCGTATTTAAATAGAACCACATGTGGATCACTCGTATTTAAATAGAACCACATGTGGATCACTCATATTTTAATACAACCACATGTGGATCACTCGTATTTAAATAGAACCACATGTGGATCACTCATATTTAAATAGAACCACATGTGGATCACTCATATTTAAATAGAACCCATGTGGATCACTCTTATTTAAATAGAACCACATGTGGATCACTCATATTTAAACAGAACCACATGTGGATCACTCGTATTTAAATAGAACCACATGTGGATCACTCGTATTTGAATAGAACCACATGTGGATCACTCATATTTAAATAGAACCCATGTGGATCACTCGTATTTAAATAGAACCACATGTGGATCACTCATATTTTAATACAACCACATGTGGATCACTCGTATTTAAATAGAACCACATGTGGATCACTCATATTTAAATAGAACCCATGTGGATCACTCATATTTAAATAGAACCACATGTGGATCACTCATATTTAAACAGAACCACATGTGGATCACTCGTATTTAAATAGAACCACATGTGGATCACTCGTATTTGAATAGAACCACATGTGGATCACTCATATTTAAATAGAACCCATGTGGATCACTCATATTTAAATAGAACCACATGTGGATCACTCGTATTTGAATAGAACCACATGTGGATCACTCATATTTAAATAGAACCCATGTGGATCACTCATATTTAAATAGAACCACATGTGGATCACTCGTATTTAAATAGAACCCATGTGGATCACTCATATTTAAATAGAACCCATGTGGATCACTCATATTTTAATACAACCACATGTGGATCACTCATATTTAAATAGAACCACATGTGGATCACTCGTATTTAAATAGAACCACATGTGGATCACTCGTATTTGAATAGAACCACATGTGGATCACTCATATTTAAATAGAACCCATGTGGATCACTCATATTTAAATAGAACCACATGTGGATCACTCATATTTAAACAGAACCGCATGTGGATCACTCATATTTAAATAGAACCGCATGTGGATCACTCATATTTAAACAGAACCGCATGTGGATCACTCATATTTAAATAGAACCGCATGTGGATCACTCATATTTAAACAGAACCACATGTGGATCACTCATATTTTAATACAACCACATGTGGATCACTCATATTTAAATAGAACCACATGTGGATCACTCGTATTTAAATAGAACCACATGTGGATCACTCGTATTTGAATAGAACCACATGTGGATCACTCATATATAACAGAACCGCATGTGGATCACTCATATTTAAATAGAACTGCATGTGGATCACTCATATTTAAACAGAACCGCATGTGGATCACTCATATTTAAATAGAACCACATGTGGATCACTCATATTTAAATAGAACCACATGTGGATCACTCGTATTTAAATAGAACCACATGTGGATCACTCATATTTAAATAGAACCACATGTGGATCACTCATATTTAAATAGAACCACATGTGGATCACTCGTATTTGAATAGAACCACATGTGGATCACTCGTATTTAAATAGAACCCATGTGGATCACTCGTATTTAAATAGAACCCATGTGGATCACTCATATTTAAACAGAACCCATGTGGATCACTCATATTTTAATACAACCACATGTGGATCACTCGTATTTAAATAGAACCACATGTGGATCACTCATATTTAAATAGAACCGCATGTGGATCACTCATATTTAAACAGAACCGCATGTGGATCACTCATATTTTAATACAACCACATGTGGATCACTCATATTTAAATAGAACCACATGTGGATCACTCATATTTAAATAGAACCACATGTGGATCACTCGTATTTAAATAGAACCACATGTGGATCACTCGTATTTAAATAGAACCACATGTGGATCACTCGTATTTAAATAGAACCCATGTGGATCACTCATATTTAAATAGAACCACATGTGGATCACTCGTATTTAAATAGAACCCATGTGGATCACTCATATTTAAATAGAACCGCATGTGGATCACTCATATTTAAATAGAACCGCATGTGGATCACTCATATTTAGACAGAACCGCATGTGGATCACTCATATTTAAATAGAACCGCATGTGGATCACTCATATTTAAATAGAACCCATGTGGATCACTCATATTTAAATAGAACCCATGTGGATCACTCATATTTAAATAGAACCACATGTGGATCACTCATATTTAAATAGAACCACATGTGGATCACTCGTATTTAAATAGAACCACATGTGGATCACTCGTATTTAAATAGAACCACATGTGGATCACTCGTATTTAAATAGAACCACATGTGGATCACTCGTATTTGAATAGAACCGCATGTGGATCACTCATATTTAAATAGAACCACATGTGGATCACTCGTATTTAAATAGAACCACATGTGGATCACTCGTATTTAAATAGAACCACATGTGGATCACTCGTATTTGAATAGAACCGCATGTGGATCACTCGTATTTAAATAGAACCACATGTGGATCACTCGTATTTAAATAGAACCACATGTGGATCACTCGTATTTGAATAGAACCGCATGTGGATCACTCATATTTAAATAGAACCGCATGTGGATCACTCATATTTAAACAGAAACGCATGTGGATCACTCATATTTAAATAGAACCGCATGTGGATCACTCATATTTAGACAGAACCGCATGTGGATCACTCGTATTTGAATAGAACCACATGTGGATCACTCATATTTAAATAGAACCACATGTGGATCACTCGTATTTGAATAGAACCACATGTGGATCACTCGTATTTAAATAGAACCCATGTGGATCACTCATATTTAAATAGAACCCATGTGGATCACTCATATTTTAATACAACCACATGTGGATCACTCATATTTAAATAGAACCACATGTGGATCACTCATATTTAAACAGAACCGCATGTGGATCACTCATATTTAAACAGAACCGCATGTGGATCACTCATATTTAAACAGAACCGCATGTGGATCACTCATATTTAAACAGAACCACATGTGGATCACTCATATTTAAACAGAACCGCATGTGGATCACTCATATTTAAATAGAACCACATGTGGATCACTCATATTTAAACAGAACCACATGTGGATCACTCATATTTAAATAGAACCACATGTGGATCACTCGTATTTAAATAGAACCACATGTGGATCACTCATATTTAAATAGAACCGCATGTGGATCACTCGTATTTAAATAGAACCACATGTGGATCACTCGTATTTAAATAGAACCACATGTGGATCACTCATATTTAAATAGAACCGCATGTGGATCACTCATATTTAAATAGAACCACATGTGGATCACTCATATTTAAATAGAACCGCATGTGGATCACTCATATTTAAATAGAACCACATGTGGATCACTCATATTTAAACAATACCACATTTTTTATAATTAATTTATTTCTCTTACTTGCAAAATTTTTCATTCACAAATGTAAGTTCTCTAACACAAAACCAAATTTTTTTTTTTTTTTGGAAGATGTTGAACTTTATTTAAAGCTGTTCGATAAATCTGGAACCAAAAAGGCCATAAAAACCATCAGTATTTGCTCTGATTTGGACATTGTATTGTAGTATCTTCCCCCTGGCAAACTTGTTTTGTTATTTTCTTGTTGTATGCATTGTTTGTATACTCTGCTTCATTGAATAAAGATTTAACGAAAAACAAAAAACTTCTGTGGGTTCATCACATGATGCCATCACAGATTTGAGGTCGGAGCAGTGCCTTCCATTGTGGACTGCTCATGAAAACGACATGGTGACTTCTGTTGTCTTTTTTAGTTTTACCCAAAAATCGAAGTTGAAAATCGAGTTTTTAGAGGAAAAAAATTGGGATTTTATTTTTTTGCCAAAATCGTGCAGCCCTACATCATACCTAGTGCCTGCAGTACAAGCCTGTGGGGGCAGTGTTCTAATCTAGGGTGGATTCAGTTGGTCAGGTCTACAGTCAGAAATATTATGTGACCAAAATATGATGGAAAGTGTGTGTGTGTGTGTGTGTGTGTGTGTGTAATAATCAAGGCTAAAGATTTTCCAGTGAAAAAGGAAAGTGTAGGACTACTTTTGGCCACAGAATGTGTGTATCTGTATTGTTTAGTGTTGAAGAAGCTCTCATTTCCATTTTTATCAGGATGCTAACATAAAGTTTTCTTTCTTCCCTCCGTTAGAGAGTATGCAGTAACTGAAGTGGTGGCGGGGATTCGGGAGTACTTTAACGTTATGCTTGGGACTCAGTTACTTTACAAGTTTGAGAGGCCGCAGTACGCTGAGATGTTGGCCGAACACCCAGACATGCCCATGTCCCAGGTTTACGGAGCGCCTCACCTGCTTCGCCTTTTCGGTATGAACCCTGAAACACATCCAACAAAAACACATTAGACTCATACATGCATACAGGGCATCACTGAACTGTAGCTTTAACTTATTAGATGAATTAAAATTTCACAGACACTGAAGTGCTTTATCTGCAGCTTTAATATGGAGACTGAGTAATGACAGACACTGAACATGTGACACTGCTGAGATTAGCCACGTTTCACTGAAGCAGGACCTCTAGACCAGATTTCATAACGTTCATTCAAATTTTATGATTTTATTTTCTCACTTAGTTCATAAGTTGGTATTTCTCATCTGGTGAAGACAGTGTTGGGAACTAGTTACAGGGAACAGAAACATTATGATGAATTTGAAAATTAATGTACCGTACTTTCCGAGCTATGAGCCGCACCTGAATATAAGGTGCACCTGACTATAAGCCACAGGTGTCCACATTGTAACATGAGATATTTACAGCGACAGATGGTAAACAGAGTGCCTGTAACACGGCAGTAAAACAGCAGGAACAGGCTGGTTCAGAAACCCAGAAAAGTCATTGATCTGTATCTTCATCTTGCTTCTGCACATTGAAACCAGTGCAGTCGTCTTCTTCAGTGTTCTTCAGTTGAACATCCTCACAAAGGCTCCGTCACACTCCTTCTACGTCTCTCTTCCGTTGTCTCTCATTGTCTCTTCCATGCAGCAGCTCTGTTTTCTTCTTGGACAGACAGATTGCTTTTACTTTCAAAGCTGCATCATATGCATTTCTTCGTGTGTTTTCCATGATGAGGGTTTGTGCAAAATGATTGTTCAAAGTTCAGCTTCAAACTTCTCCTCTTCATCACTAGGGATGGGAATCGAGAATCAGTTCTTTTTGAGAACCGGATCCCAATAGCTTGATTCCTTGGAATCGTTTGCCTGCCTGCTTAATGATTCTGCTTATCGATTCCACCTTTGTTGTGCATGCGCGATGACGTCACACGTACGCTGCATTTTTTGGTCAGAATGTAGACAACATGGTGTTGAGGCAGAAATGGTCTAAAAAGAGGACACCAGGTCCAAGCAGACCACACCAGGTCCAAACAGACCACACCAGGTCCAAGCAGACCACACCAGGTCCAAACAGACCACACCAGGTCCAAACAGACCACACCAGGTCCAAACAGACCACACCAGGTCCAAACAGACCACACCAGGTCTAAACAGACCACACCAGGTCCAAACAGACCACACCAGGTCTAAACAGACCACACCAGGTCTAAACAGACCACACCAGGTCTAAACAGACCACACCAGGTCCAAACAGACCACACCAGGTCTAAACAGACCACACCAGGTCCAAACAGACCACACCAGGTCCAAACAGACCACACCAGGTCTAAACAGACCACACCAGGTCTAAACAGACCACACCAGGTCCAAACAGACCACACCAGGTCCACTGGAACACTGTCAAAGCTTCCATTTCTTCTAAAAGGTGGAATCCCTCCAATCTGCTCAAATATTCGTCCACAGCATGTGATTCATTTACAGGAATGTCACATATTTGATTCACTACTCAGTGACTCTTGTGAATTTAGCAGCAGAGTGAACGCTGGGCCCAGTTCGGTTCCGGTGCGGGCAACAAACGTCGTACCCCCTCAAATACAAGTTTCCAAAGGTAAAGAAAAGGAAATGAGGTGCACAACAATGGGAGACGGGCCGAGTCGAACTGGTTCCACATTGTGGAAATGCGGAAATAGAGGAATTAGGAAAGCATCTTTAGTTTCACCCCCCCCCCCCCCGAACTGGGACCGGTGTCATCTGTTAGTATTAATTGTACATACTGTATATGGTATATTTTCTGTGCAGATGGAAATATAAAAGACAGTTCATGCAAACACAGCAGTTTGTACTCTCTTATTCCCTCACCCAATGAGAATTGATAAGAGAATCGATAAGGAATCATATCGGTAAGCAAAATCAATGATGGAATCGGAATCATTAAATTCTTATCGGTTCCCATCCCTATTCATCACCTCTTCCACCGGTCTGTCTTGGTTTTGCGCTTCCTGTTAGAGCACCCCCTGGAGGCTGTTAGCCCGTAAAAATCTATACTTGAGCTGCATCGTTGGATAAGCCACAGGGTTCAAAACGAGAAAAAAGTAGCAGTTTATAGTCCGGAAAGTACGGTAATTAGAGCTGCAACTGATTAATCGACTCAAAGTGATCCAAAAAAATCATTCAACCACAATTCTCCTGAATCAAAGCTTTGTTTCCTTCATTTCTCTGCTGTTAAACATTGGTTCCACTGCTGTGTTTCACACATACGCTTATTGTGACGCACAAAGAAGCTTCAATTCAGGAAAACTGCAATAGAATATCTTCCTTCAATCAATTCGAGTCAATTAATTGAATCAGGACTTTTTGCATTGACTTCAAGCACCTTGTCAATTCATCGGTTGCAGCTCTAACGGTAATGTAAATGTGTCTCTTGCAGTCACTGAAGAGAAGATATGTAATCGAATTACATTTACTGATGAAAATCCCAGTGATTTCAACGGGGTTACATGTGGAATACAACAGATGAAGCCAGGTGGTGGTTTCATTGGACCAGAGCACCTTTAACTGCTGCAAATTTAACAATGTTTTCCCTCTGAAATCAGAAAAGGGTTTAACATTACAGTGCAGTTTGGATTCAAATATAAATGCTTTTTCACACATAAAATCTAAAACAAGGTTACATTTTTTTGTTTACATTATGTACATTTGCTGCAATTTAGTTTGACTTTCAAACAGCAGTTTGAAAAGCAAAACTATGAGACTACACATGAGAGACTACATAAAACAGAATAAAGGCCTTAAATGACAGAATACTGATCAACAGTAAACTGAAAAAACATGGAGAAGCAGATTTGTTTCTAATCATGATTTAAACTGATCCAGAGGTTATTGTGTCAAACTGTTAATTTCACGTTCCAGGTAAATGCTTCCTGAAGACAGAAAAATGTGTGTAGAAACATCATCTAATCACTAGTTGAACGATGATAGTGGTACCAGTTTAATAAGGAGGTGATGTATGGAGGCCAGCTGCAATTTAGGACTTACAAATAAGCAAAAATAATGCCTGTCATGTTTTACTGGTAAAGAAGCTCGTAGACTCTTTTCACATCAAATGTAATCAGTGACATAAGTGTGAGCAGTGATGAGTGTCGAGCCAGGACACCTGACAGAAGGGCTCAGTGGGATGGAATGAGTTCACTTACTTTAATGACATTTGTCCTTCAGTTTGACAAAGATGCCTTCAAATGTTGGGGGTTTCATTTCTTGTCATTTCTTCCTGGTTACTTTGCCCCCTTTAACTCCTGATAATGTATTATTCAGTAATAATATCACAGTGACATCAAACCACAGACTCATCACTGTTACTGTGAAAATGAGCCGGTGACACTGTCATCTATATAAGATGTTTTAACTTGGACGAATACATGATTATTCTTAATTTATATTTATTTTTAATTTATTAATTTATATATATATATATATATATATATATATATATATATATATGTGTATATATATTTATTTATTTTTATTTTTATTTTTTTTAATTTATATGTATCTGTCTGTCTGTCTGTGTGTCTGTGTGTGTGTGTGTGTGTGTGTGTGTGTGTGTGTGTGTGTGTCTGTCCACAGCAGAACCTCCCCAGTGCTGCTGTTCCACACATTTTCTCTGAAAGGTTTTTCTTTGGCAATTTGTCTTCACTCAGGTGAAGAACGAGGAAGGCTTTTAGGACAGAGTCTTTTTGCACTGAACACTTTGAGATTCTGCTGAATGAAAAGTACTTTATAAATGCAATATATTATTATTATCATTAATATTATTAATGTGACTGTAAAGAGCCTTGAAATCCATTTGACATTTCCACAGAGTGTGTTTAATTTAGTGTCTTAAAGAACCCGTCTCAGTGTTTCTTGTGACATCCTTGTAGACTTTTTGCGTCTGTTCTCTTCTCTCCCAGTTCGTATCGGAGCGATGCTGGCCTACACTCCACTGGACGAGAAGAGCCTGGCGCTGCTGCTCAGTTACCTCCAGGATTTCCTGAAGTAAGCCTCCTCTGTCCCCTCACCACCAGGGACCTCACATCCTGTTGCATCCGCAGTCACTTGTGCAACCGGCCTTGTTACAAATAAAATCTTGAGCCATGAAATCAATTTTCTGCTCTGGAAAGTATTTATCCTCCCTCAGATTGATTGAACAGTCGGCAACATTTTGTGACAGATGGATGTGCCTGGTGCTTCAGGTGGAATGCATTTGTAAAACACTCTGACACATTATATGATTCATGTTTGATGAGTGATTCATTTTGTTGAATTATGTAAAAGCGGAACAAAAACAGAACCTGTCCCCATTCTGAACCAAACAGCAGAAAACGCACTGACAGAGTGGCTGCGGTCACTTCTCAGGTTGTTGAACGTGGACTGGACATGACATTTAGTTATTTACTCAGTATCAAGGTTCTAATAGTTTTGGATTTTTCATATTGGCTAAAATGTGCTTAGAGGTCTTATTTCTGTCTTTGTGCATAAGAAATCAATCTAAGTGAATCCCCAAAGGAACTTTGTGTTGGTAAATGTAAGTTCTGCAAATGGACAGGATTTCAGTTCTGTTGCAACATGTTGATGGTCATATGAACTATGTTTTCAGCTCAAAAATGTCCAATTTCATCACAATTAATGCTATATTTTCATGTCACAAATGGCCAAGTTATATTTGAACTGAATTTACCTGAAAAACAAATATTCTATTCTTTTAGATTCCTCAGTTTTTCTTACCAGATTATATCCTACATATCACATGTTTTATTTTTACAGGTTCAATATGGAGTATGGTGCTGATCCATCCTGCTTATGTTACACCAATACATACATTAAGAATGTCACACGTCAGTTTTTAAATCAACAGTTTTCTAATAATAAGCATTTTTATAAAGAAACAACAATTCTATATTGTTATTTCCTCTTTAGTATGATGATAAACTATACAATAAATAATTCTGATCCTAGTTTTTGCACAGGGATCATTTGTGGAAACGGTGACATGGCTGCCGAGCATCAGTATGATGGGATCTGGAACAACCATGTCACATCCGTCCACTGCCACATTTTGTGTTTTTGTGTCAGCTGTTATTGTTTTAGATCCACAATACTAACATTTATGAATAAGAGGAGAATTAGCAATAGTAAGTCTATAAGTTTATTCCTAATAAAGTACTGGTACTGACCAGATCATCATGGGTAATGTCTCGTCCGTCCACCAGCAAAAGTTTTCACATACACGTGCTGTTCAAAATCCAATATTTCTGAAAATATAGCTTCCACTGTCAAATAATATCAGTAGTCTGTGCACAAATGGATTAGCATTATTTCAACACAGTTCTATGTATTTCTTAACTTTTTTTTTTTTTTTTTGACAAAAATGGCCACTCATTTGACCCCCTAAGGAAATTTTAGCTGCTTAGTATTCTTTTCATTGTATTGTTTGTCAGGTTTCGTTATTTGTTCCTAAAAAAATATGCAAATCTAAAAGTAACAGTGTTTACAAACCTGGTTCATGTTGACATCAGTGTGCCATGGTATTGGCATGTACCTTTCATTTTCTTGTATACACATAGGGATGTAACGATTACCGGTATAATGATAAACTTTGGTAAAATTGCAGACGGTTAGTATTACCGTTTAAATTCTAATTATCATGATAACCGTGTTTGATTACCGCACTTTTAGGGGGAAAAAAAAAACAATGTAAAGATCTACTTTTATTTCAAATATTTGAGTATAGTTTTAATTTATTACAGTTTTAATTGTATATACCTAATATCTGGAACCAATATTCACTTTTAAAGTCTTTGAAAAGGTTCATTAAGCATCTGTGTGTTATTTATGCAATAAATTATATAGATTTTTCAAATCGTATTTTATTTTATTTTTTGTGTTTTTTGTCCTTTTGTGTTTTTATAGTAGGTTAAAGTGAAAAAAATAATAGACAGTTGATATGGATGAAGTTGTGCTGAAAAAACAGATCCCAAACATGGGTATAGTAAACATTTGTTTATATAGTATATAAAGGCAAAATCAAAAGGACTGAAAAACGGACAAAATAGACTCAGACCACTAAGGGTTAATATTAGAATGTTTCTGCAACAGAAAGTACATTGTGCCTATTATTTTATTTGTTATTGTTTTTTTTTTTGGTTTTGTTTTTTTTTAAATACAACTTGGTTAAATTATTTCAGTGTGTGCATTAGTACTTTTTGAACATTTTAGCACAATTTCAACAATACCGCGATAATAATGATAACCGTGATAATTTTGGTCACAGTAACCGTGATATGAAATTTTCATATCGTTACATCCCTATATACACATCAATAAAAATATGAGACCAAAAAAAAAAAAACCATCCTGCCCCTGTTTTTGTCCTGTGTTCTCTGCAGGTACCTGGTGAAGAACTCCGCCACCCTGTTCAGTGCCAGTGACTATGAGGTGGCGCCCCCAGAGTACCACCGTAAAGCCGTGTGAGCCGGGGCCAACTCCTCCCCCTCCCCCACCCCCAGACCACCTGTAAATGCCCATTATATCTGAGCGTTGGCTCCGATGAGGTTTTTCACTTGAACTGATACACTTTCTCTGTAAAGCTCCAAGGAGCTTGTCACGGTTATGATGCAAAAAAAAAAAAAAGTCAGAGGTAACCTTTTTAAGCTGAATCTTTCTCACTGTGTCATTTTTTCCCCCCATTTTTGTGTAAATACACAAAGGGAAAATAGGCTCCTCTGTAAAGACATCCCAGTTTTCAGAAGCGGCTCTTTGGTGTTTTTGTGCATTCCATCTGATAGACTGTTGCATGTGTGTATTTATTAGTGTTTCTTCTCGCCATATGACGCAGAACCACACAGTCAGCACTTAGCAGTTGATGTTTTTGTATGTACTAAGTGTATTTCTATCAATTTGTAAAATATGTTTCTACACTATATTGACCACGTGTACTGTTTTTTTTTTCTTGTCTCATCACTGTGAATTATACAGGGCAAGTGCACGAGGCAATGAGGCACAATTCCCCGCTGTACAAAATGTACCATGAGGTTAAATCCTCACATAACAATGTTTTTTGACAAGAAATCAATTAATGCACAGGTGTCAAACATGCGGCCTGGGGGGCCAAATCCAGTCCACCAAAGGGTCCAATCCAGCCTGTGGGATTAATTTGTGAAATGCCAAAATTACACTGAAGATATTAACAATCAATGGTGTCAAAATCATTTTAATTCAGGTTCCACATACAGACACATACAGTACAATTAGATTTCAAGTGGGTCAGAACCAGTCAAATATTATCAGAATAACCTATAAATAATGACAACCCCACATTTTCTCTTTGTGTTTTTGGTGTAAAAAGTAAGATTACATGAAAATGTTTACATTACCAAATTATACTTTTACAAAAAATGTGAATAACCTGAACAAATATGAACAAATGGAAATGTGTTAAGAAAAGTAAATGCGATTTGACCAGTATTCTGCCTGTTACTAAATGTTTTGTGCGATTGTAACGCACATGTGTAAATGATAAACTGATAAACCAAGGCAGAATATTGTTAAAATTGCACTTGTTTTTCTTAAGACAATTCAAGTTGTTCATGTTATTCAGATTTTTAAGGAAACTTTGTAGATGTAAACCTGATCACAATCTAATTTTACTTTTTTCACTGTTATTATTTGACTGGTTCGGCCCACTGGAGATCAAACCGGGCTTACTGTGGAACAAGGTTATTATCATTAACGAAAAGTAACGAAATGACGAAAACTAGAATTGTAAAAACATTTTCGTTAACTGAAATAAATAAAAACTATAATTAAAAGAAAAAACAACTAACTGAAACTGTATTGTGTGTTTACAAAACTAACTAAAACGTATAAAAATTCTGGATAAAATTTCCTTCGTTTTCGTCTTTGTCAACGTCGGATTGATATGAAATCGATTTATTTCCCTCAAGCAATTTTAGCTGTGGGCACCATACGATATTTAACGGTCCATCACTTCTTGTCACTTGTCGTTTAGTCGTCTTCTGGTCTCCACTCTACCTGGAAACATGGAGACTAAAGTTGGGAGAAAGCAGCAGAGTCCTGTCTGGGATTTATTTGAATACGACGGAGACGAAGAGAAAAGATATGAAAAAAAAACTAAACTAAAACTAAGCATTTAGAAAATAACAGAAACTAATAAAAACTAGCAAACTTACTCTAAAAACTAATTAAAACTACCTGAATTAGAGAAAAAAAAAAATCAAAACTAAACTATAATGAAAAATCCAAAACTATTAGAACCTTGCTGTGGAACTGAACTGAAATGAGTTTGACAGCCCTGAATTAATGCAAAGTACATTATGGAATTGTGTGAATGAATGTGATATGTAGGAGCAGGACATGGGAATCAAAAAGAAACCGCAACATGGCTGCATCAGTGTAGGCTTTAAATCAGTGGTTTCTAAATGTTTTTCAGTTTAAGACCTGAATATAAAAAATAACCCAAGAACTGACTCTTCCAACATGAAAACTGTGGAATTATAAAAGCACTATTTTTGAAATGTCAGAATGTCATAAATTGAAGGATAACCTCGACATTCACCTCTGAAACTAACAAATGATGTTAGTGAAGCAGCCATACACTGACAGACTGACACAAGAAACATAAATTCAAACGCTGAGGATCACAATCACATAAAAGTTCCTCTTTTTAACACCTAGTATCTGTTTCTGCAGGATTTCTGCTCATGTTCTGAACCATGGGTGTCAAACATGCGGCCCGGGGGCCAAATCCGGCCCCTGGGATGAATTTGTGACATGCAAAAATTACACTTAAGATATTAACAATCAAGGATGTCGAACTCATTTTAGTTGAGGTTCCACATACTGAACAATGTGATCTCAACTGAAATAATGGCATAATAACCTATAAATAATGACTCCAAATGCTCTTAGTTTAATCTGAAAAACATAATATTACATTACACCTATAAATAATGAACTCCAAATTTTTCTCTTAGTTTTAGTGTAAAAACTTTCATTAAATTATGAAAATATTAACAAACTTATTGTTAATATTATTATTACAAATTATTATACAATTATTATTTACAAACTATCCTTTAACAATAAAATGTGAAAAACCTGAACTTTTTAAAGGGAAATTTTGAGGTGTAATATTGTTAAAACTGCACTTATTTTTCTCAAGAAATTTCAGTTTTTTCAGGTTATTCACATCATTTTGTTTGGATAGTTTGTAAATGTACATTCATTCATTCATTTTCTGAACCTGCTTTATCCTCACTAGGGTCACGGGGGTAAATGTACATATTTCCATAATTTAATTTTGATTGCAGTAAAACAAAAAGAAAAATTTGGAGTCGTCATTATTTACAGGTTATTATGCTTCTGTTTTACTGGTCCGGCCCACTTGAGATCAGTTTGGGCTTAATGTGGCCCCTGAACTAAAATGACTTTGGTACCCCTGTTCTAAACCAGGGGTCACCAACCCTGGTCCTCAAGAGCTACTATCCTGCATGTTTTAGATGTTTCCTTCTTCCAGCACACCTGACTGATGGTCATCAGGCTTCTGCAGAATCAGGTGAGTTAATCAGTGTTGATTACTGTGATAATAATAAAGTGTGGTATGTGGGGTTTATCTTCCTCATAACTCAGAGTAAAACTTAAAAAAGGCACTGTGAAGACTAAACATCAGTCAGGTGAGGGAGAAGGGGAAAAGAGAAAGAAAAGAAAAATGCATAATGACCTTTATTAACCCTCAAAGATGCAAACAGCTGCTGGCAACAGAACCATCTGCTGATCTAAACTGTTTAATACCTGTCAGTCCACTAATCCTATCAATACATGTCAATAATCGGCGTAACATGCAGTCTGTCATCACATGTCTGTTTTGGATGCATCCATAGTCTCTGCAGTGAACGTGGAAACACCGTCATCTTCTACAACATTAATTCAGTCAAACCTATAGAGTTGGATCAATGACAGTGAATGGAGATGCTTGTTTTTGCTTTTAGTTATCGGCATCTTTGCTGAAAAAGTCACTTTTTTTCCCCCATTTTTCTTTGTTTTGATATAATAAAATTTGAATTTACTCTGAACATCTACATGATCTGTGAATTAAATCTAGGAAAATATATGATTTACACTGAAAAATGCAAAATACAGAGGATAATGTTACAATAAATGGTGACAAATCACTTAAGAAAAGTTAAATAGAAAAATTCATTTGGGAGCTACAACAAAAGAAACACTTTGTCTTTAAGATATACACCAGTGTTTTTCAACCTCGGGGTCGGGACCCCACGTAGGGTCGCCTGGAATTCAAATGGGATCGCCTGCAATTTCTGGTAACTGATAAAAGTAAAAATAAAAAGTTACTAATAAAAAATAAATGGTGAGTTGAGAGGCAATCCCAATCCATAACAGACATGACAAACTGTGAGTCTGAAACTGCAGCACTGTGGTTCTGTTTATCTGTTAAATGTTCATTGTGGTCGGTTTCAGATGCTGCAGCTCTTTCATAATTCATAGTTTGAGTTCTGGTTTGTTCAGTATTAATTGTCCTCCTTGTAAATCACAGCTGGACTGACTGTACATATCCTGACCAAGGAAAATCAAATTCTCCCTTTGTGCAGCAATCTACACCTGGATTTACTGCCTCCGTCCATAATAATATACATTATATAGACTAAATGTCATCTAAGATTAAAGTTTATTTGCAACATAGTATAGCAAACTATTAGATGATCAAAGACAAATGAATTTTAGCCAAAAAAAAAGTCTCTGTTTTGAATGTCTGGGGTTGCCAGAAATTTGTGATATTATAATGGGGTCACAAGCCAAAAAAGGTTGGAAACCACTGATATAGACTGTAATAAATATTAGCATGTACAATTTACATTTAGTTAAGGGCAAAGGAAAGAAAAGTCCCTAACTGTTAATGGTATGCATGCAGAACAATTCAAACAAATAAACTAGAAACACTCGGAGAGTGCAGACCTCCGCCAAGGCAGACCAGTGTCCCCCCCCCCCACCAAAATTTAATCATTTGTTCCTTGTGCCGGTATCAACATTTCCTGAAATTTTCATCCAAATCAGTCCATAACTTTTTGAGTTATCTTGCACACAGACAGACAAACAGACAAACCAACGCCGGCAACAGAACCTCCTTAGCGGAGGTAATAAAGGAGCCAGGAGTTGTACACACAATATGACATTAGTGCATGAACACCAGTTAAACACACAGCCTGCCGTCAGCAGCTCTTTCTATCATACTACATGTTGTCTTGAGGCAAACAGAACCATTCCTGTCAGGAATGTTTCCAGCACTTTACAGAAAACAGCCAAGAGCCCAGAGGAGCTGTTAGAATACACAGCAAATTCTGCTCTTTGGAATAAACTCCATGGGAGTTAAAATCAACTCGATTTAAGTGTACATGTGAGACCATGGAATACACTCTAGAGCAGGGTTAAAGTAACTCTTTTCAGGAGTTAAAATTTAACTCTTCTGGGAGTTACAAAAACTAATCTCATGTAGAGTAAAACACAACTCTCGCCTGGAATTCATTTTATGTGAACTCTGGCATGGAGTTAATATGTTAACACTTAATGGGGGTTAATATTCAACACTTAATGGAGTTAATATTTATATTTTTTTTGTCATTTTTACATCGGTAAAAACACACAAGCAGTTTTTGGGAGAGATGGTTACTCCTGAGAGTCCCCAGAAAATAAAGTCTGTGCTGTGCCTTTAATGATGGCTCTGGTGTTGGCGCTCCAGGTCAGGTCATCCTCCATGTGCACGCCCAGGAATTGGAAGTTGGAGACCCTCTCCACACACTCCTCACCAATAAACAGGGGCTGAATCAAATCAAATCAAATCAAATTTTATTTCTATAGCACCAAATCATAACAATAGTTATCTCATGACATTTTACATATAGAGTTGTTCCAAACCAGACTCTAAGCCAGCGTTTCTCAAACTGTGGGGCGGGCCCCCCAGGGGGGGCGTGAAGGTTTGCCAGGGGGGGCATGGGATCATTCCTGGGTGTTTTTTTTTTTTCTTCTTCAGGTTACAACATGTAGCAGGTGGAACTAATGTTTTAGCGTTGGAGCACCGTGGACTCATTTTAGGGACGTACAACAAACAAATCTACTGCTGTGGTGATCTGTCACTAGATTATACAAAGAGTTTAGGATTTTAGAATGGACAAGGATTTGACTGGAAAAGATTCATGTGCTATGTTTCCGTTTTTGCACAGTTTGTACATTTTGTACTTTAATGTTCTGAGATGTGCAGTGGAAACTGGCTCATTGCAGCCACTGATATCGTTAAAATGTTTGTCTTTGTTACCAAAATTTGTTTGTTCTTCTAAAAAAAAAGTAACTTTATTGTCATAGTTGTAAGATAATTGCACATTTCCTATTTATATTTGGAAAAATATTGTCTCAGGGAGCAGTCTTGTTGAGTTAATTTTTATTGTTCGAGCAAAAATCTAGAATATTTTTAATTTGCACAACAAATTATTCAAGGAGAAGCAAAAAGTGTTGTTACGATATTAATGTTTCTTTCGATACAAGTTATAATTGTACCACTGTTACAATGTTATTGGGGTTAAGGGGGGGCCTGGAGATGTTTTCATCCTCCATAGGGGGGCCTGACAGAAAAAGATTGAGAACCATTGCTCTAAGCCAGTTTACAGAAACCCAACAGAATCCTCCAGGAGTAAACACTGGTGAGTGGAGACAGTGGAAGGAAAAACTACCTTTAACAGCAGAAACCTGGAGCAGACCCAGACTGAGGAGGATGGACGAGTGACAGGAGGAGAGAAAAGGTTAAAGAGAGAGAGTAAAGGAGGAGAAAAGAGAGAGCGATAGAGATAGAGATAGAGAGAGATTCGGGGAGAGGGGGAGAAGGGGGAGACACATGGATGCAGTTGATGCACAGATAACTGAACTAGAACATCTGTGGAACTGTGTAATAAACACTATCAGAACTACACAGATAAGTGAGTGATGACGATGAAGGAGGAGTGAGGCATGAATGTCTGTTTTCCTCCTCCTGAAGTCTAAGAGCATCTCCTTCATTTTGGTGGTGTTCAGGATCAGGTTGTTGTCCTTGCAGAACACCAACAGCCGTTCCACCTCGTCCCAGTATGTAGACGGTATGTGTGGGAGCCCACCACTGTTGAGCCCACCACTAGGATGATGTCCCCAGGGACAAGCCTGCTTTTCCTGGTTCCATTTCTGCGTAACCATTGGAGATGACATCACTGAAGAAGTGTGCACACTCCTGATGGAAGCGCTCATGTGTCTGGAATCTCTCCTTTGGTCCAGGTAACCTCTGCTTGGCCACAGACAGATTGTTTGGGTTTATGGGATGCCCTTTCCTGAAACTGTAAAACTGTGTTTTAATTATGGAAAATTAACATATTTTTTTGGGATGGTTATTTTCCCTTATTTTACAGTATTTTTTCGGCACCCCTGCTGCCAGAATAATACGTTTTTTTATGAGTTTTTTTTTTTTACAGTGTGAGCAGTTCCTTTAAGTGTTGGGAAGGTGATGGTTGCTTTTGCCCTGGAGCTGGTGGTTGCCTTTTGCTGTGCAGCACAGTAGGATGAGTTTGACCACACACCTTCAATGTCCAACGCCTCGCGCATTCACGACTCATGTGACTGTCACATAAGCGCGCAAAGCAAACTCCTTTTTCCTTCTGAAATAGAATTTTTTCTTTGTGCTTTTTTTCCAGTAAACTGTTTCCACTCCTCCAGTGTGTGACTGTGAGAACAGCACAGACATCCAGCTGTAACGGACTTTCTAAGCTCTGCTGAGGCTCCTCCCCCTTCTGCAGAAAGGTCATGGATGTTACAATGGAGGCAACGGTGTTTCCCTTCAAATTCGTGTATCATTCATTCATTAGTTTTTCAATTTAAAACCAAAAATGAAAAAACAAAAAAAAACACTTGTTTTTTTGTTTTTCATTTTCAAAACCACAATGAAAAGCGGATAATGGTTTGTTTTTCCATTTCCCGATTTTGTGCTCAAATGAAAAATGGAAAAAACGGATAACAACCGTTTCATCCAATTTTGCTTGTTTCAATGTAGTTAAGTTGTCTGACCTGGAAGTAGTCATTACAAGGGAAAAAATAAACAAACAAAATTTTTCGAATTAATGAGATACTGTTTTCTGAAAAAATTTAAATTCGGAATTCCGAATTAATTTTTTTTGTGAATGCAATATGCTTCCATACGTATCAAACAGCTGCTTAACTATAGCAAAATATTCCTCCAGTCCGGCCATGACTAGACCCTAGTACTGAATGCTTCCGGGTCAGTCAACTTAATTATATTGAAAATAGCAAAATCGGATGAAACGGTCATTATCCTTTTTGTACATTTTTCATTTGAGCACAAAATCGGGAAGTGGGAAAACAAATTATCAGGTTTTCATTCTGGTTTTGGAAATGAAAAACGAAAAACTAGTCGTTTTGTTTTTTGGTTTTAAATTGAAAAACGAATGAACGAATGATACACGGATTCCTTCACCCTGTTTCCAGGATGTGATTTAAACTGAGTGAGAGACTTTGTGCCATCCAGACCAGATACAGCAGGGCTGTCAAACTCATTTTAGTTCAGTTCCACATTCAGCTAAATTAGATCTGCAGTGGGCCAGAGCAGTAAAATAAGAACATAATATAGAAATAATGTCAACTCCAAACTTTTCTCTGTGTTTTAGAGCAAAAAAAGTAAATTTACATTATGTAAAGGTTTACATCTACAAACTCTCCTTTCAAAAGATGTGAATAACATGAACAAACTGAAAAAATAAGTTTAATTTTAACAATATTCTGCCTCAGTTTATCATTTCCACATGTACATTATAACTTACAGATCACATTAGATGATCTGTACATTTAATGACAGGCAGAATATTGTTAAAATTGTACTTACTCCTCTTAAGACATTTCAGGTTATTCACATTTTTTTGCAAAATTATACTTCATTTTAGTGTACATACATGAAAATATTTACATTCACAAAGAGAAACATTTGGAGTTTTTATTATTTATGTTATTATGATAGTATTTGACTGAATCCTGCCCACTTGAGATTGAATTGGTCTGAATGTGGAACCTGAAATAAAATAATTATTAACCCTTTCACGCATGAATTATGAGAACCTTAGTCGAGATTTTTTTCCAGAGTGTTTTTATTTCTCTTTAGGCATGAAAAAAACAATGCATCTGATTTTTTTTTTATTTTTTTTTATTTTTTTTTTTTTTTTTTTTTTTATGAACCTGTTTTTCATGGAGTTACAAACACATCCACTCAACTGGACACCATGCATTTAATTTTTGAAGCAAAGAAAAATGTATTTAAAACCCATCATCAGAAAGTCATAAACTGTGTGAAAACTGTTCATTCATTCATAATTTTTTGTTTATTTCAAGTATTTACAGAATACGTGCAAATTCAAAATTCCAAAATCATTCATCTACACTCGAAAAGGAGTTGGAAGAAGAAAAACTATGAAACAAAAACATTTTTAATGCTGCTAATCTGATGTTTTTTGTCACATTTTAACATACTCGAATACTGGTCATTACTAACTTCATGGAGATAATATGCAAAAAAATCTTTTTGATTAAGAATACTGTTAATTACAGACTAATAACAATTAACAACTGACTTAAAGCATGTTACTGCAAATCAGGTTTATCACGCACAGCAAAGTTACAGTAATGGTATGAATTGCAGTGGATGGGATGATGAGGATCAGCACCTCCAAATCTGAGGCTATGGTTCTCGACTGGAAAAAGGTGGTTTGCCCTCTCCAGGTCGGTGGGGAGTCTTTGCCCCAAGTGGAGGAGTTTAAGTATCTTGGGGTCTTGTTCATGAGTGAGGGAAGGATGGAGCGTGAGATTGACAGGTGGATCGGTGCAGCGTCTGCAGTGATGCAGTCGTTGTATCGGTCGGTTCTGGTGAAGAAGGAGCTGAGCCGAGAGAAGAAGCTCTGGATTTACCGGTCAATCTACGTTCCTCCCCTCACCTATGGTCATGAGCTTTGGGTCAGGACCGAAAGGACAAGATCCTGGATACACACGGTCTAAATGAGTTTCCTCCGTAGGGTGGGTGGGTGGACCCTTAGGGATAGGGGGAGGAGCTTAGTCACCAGGGAGGAGCTCAGAGTAGAGCCGCTGCTCCTCCACATCCAGAAGAACCAGCTGAGGATCAGACATCTGTTTCGGATGCCTCCTGGACGCCTCCCTGGGGAGGTGTTCCAGGCATGTCCTGCTGGGAGGAGACCTCAGGGAAGATCTAGGACATGTTGGAGAGACTATGTCTGTGGGCTGGCCTGGGAACGCCTCAGGGTCCCCCTGGAAGAGCTGGAGGAGGAGTCTGAGGAGAGGGAGGTCTGGGCATCCCTGCTTAGACTGTTACCCCTACGACCTGGCCCCAGATAAGAGGAAGATAATGGATGTATGGATGGATGGATGGATGGATTTTACTGGTCCGGCCCACTTTAGATCATATTAGGATGAATGTGGAACTGAACGAACATGAGTTTGAGAGCCATGACCTACATGATCTGTGAATTAAATCTAGGAAAATATATGATTTACACTGAAAAATGCAAAATACAGAGGATAATATTACAATGAATGATGATAAATCGCTTAAGAAAAGTCAAAATATAGAGAAAAATTCCTTTGGGAGCTACAACAAAAGTAGCTCTTTGTGTTTCAGATATACACTGTAATAAATATTAGGATGTGCAATTTACAGTTAGTTAAGAGCAAAGGAAAGAAAAGCATAATTAACTGTTTTTAACGGTGAAAACATGAAATGATCGATCAAGGCTGTTTGGTTTATTTATTGTATTTGTTTATTTTGTTCACATTTGTTCATTTTTACTGATGTTTTTGATTATTTGACTGAGCGATCGATCCAATGTTGGTTTTCATTCTTCTTTGTGTAAATAAATGTAGACATTCTTTGTTCACTCTCCAGTGTCACACCCCATCCAGCATGTCCATGTGGGCTGCATATAAGGGTCCTATTTGGGTTTGTCTGCAGTTTCCATGGTGACTCCACGTGTGTTTGCCCAGATCAGAATCAGAATCAAAGATCTGAATATCTCATATTATTTGTTCTTCACACTGTTTATCCCACGATATTTGTCTTTCATGTCATTTGCACGACTTAAATTTTATGTTTTACAAATATCTTAGTTTGCAATGTTTTATTTTTCAATGTAAGTAACTGTGCCTTTTACTGATATGTGCTGTTGTTTTACTGATATTTGTTTTTGTTTTACTCATATTTGTTATTGTTCTACTGATATTTGTTGTTTTACTGATATTTGTCGTTTTACTGATATTTATTGTTGTTTTACTGATATTTGTCATTGTTTTATTGATATTTTTTATTGTTTTACTGATATTCGTTGTTTTACTGATATTTGTTTTTGTTTTACTCATATTTGTTGTTGTTTTACTGATATTTTTTATTGTTTTACTGATATTTGTCATTGTTTTACTGATTTTTTTTATTGTTTTACTGATATTCGTTGTTTTACTGATATTTGTTGTTGTTTTACTGATATTTGTTGTTGTTTTACTGATATTTGTTATTGTTTTACTCATATTTGTTGTTGTTTTACTCATATTTGTTGTTGTTTTACTCATATTTGTTGTTGTTTACTCATATTTGTCATTGTTTTACACATATTTGTTATTGTTTTACTGATATTTGTTGTTGTTTTACTGACATTTATTGTTGTTTTACTGATATTTATTGTTTTACTCATATTTGTTGTTGTTTTACTGATATTTGTCGTTGTTTTACTGATATTTGTTGTCGTTCTACTGATATTTATTTTACTGATATTTGTTATTGTTTTACTGATATTTGTTATTGTTTTACTGATATTTATTGTTGTTTTACTGATATTTGTTGTTTTACTGATATTTGTTGTTGTTTTACTGATATTTGTCATTGTTTTACTAATATTTGTTGTTGTTTTACTGATATTTGTTGTTGTTTTACTGATATTTGTTGTTGTTTTACTGACATTTGTTGTCTGTCTGTAAATTCTTGCACTGAACCTGAGAGCTTTTTCTCAATTTCCTTGTACTTTCTGATCTGGGCAAACACATGTGGGGTCACCATGGAAACTGGACAAACCCACATGGGACCCTTCTATGCAGCCCAAATGGAACCCTTCTGGGGCCCACATGGACCTGCTGGATGGGACTGACCGGAAGGACTCGTTTCCTGCTCAAGTTTTGAAATGTCTTCTGCTGACATTTATAGTCAGGACGGTGTGGAGCCTGGAAACCGCCTGTAGGGTGCACTACACTGATCTACAGGTCAGCTGTTTGTGCGCCTCCAGCTCAGAGCGAACAATGACACCGACTCTATGGTAACGCTGTTGCCATGGAAGCGCAGGCACAGACGCGTCTGAAGGCAGAGGGAGTTCAGCTAAATATTTCCTGAAGTGAAGGCAGCGGGAAGCAACAAGACAACATCCTTTTAACGCTTTCATGCATGAATTATAAGAACCTTGGTCAAGATTTTTTTTTCCTGAGTGTTTTTATTCTTCCTTAGACATGAAAAAAAACAATGCAGTTGATTTTTTTTTAATTAACCTATTTTTCACAGAGTTACAAAACTGTCAACTCAGCTGGACACCGTGCATTTAATTTCTGAAGCAAAGAAACGTGTCTTTAACTCTTTCATGCACACTGGTCGCTACAGTGGACAGTTATTCTGCAGCTGTTCTCTTGTATATTCATGGGTTTTGTTGTTTTAGTTCCATATCAGCTGACACAGGTGACACATGCATCATCCTAAACAGTGCAATTCATACCATTAATGTAACTTTGCTGTTCTTGATAAACCTGATGTGCAGTAACATGTTTTAGTGGAAATCAATTGCTAATTGTTATCAGACTGTAATTAACAGTTCTCTTAAACAAAAAGGTTTTTATTTATTTATTTATTTATTTATTTATATCATCTCCATGAAGTGATAAGAACCAGTATTAGAGAATAATAAAAGGTGAGAAAACATCAGATTAGCTGCATAAAAATAAATGCTTTTGTTTCATAGTTTTCACACAGTAAATTGCTTTCTGATATTGCGTTTTAAATACATGTTTCTTTGCTTCAAAAATTAAACGCATGGTGTCCAAATGAGTGGACATTTTTGGTTAAAAGGTTAATTTAAAAAAAAAAATTCAATCTCGTTTTTTTCATGCCTAAAGAGGAATAAAGACATTCAGGAAAAAACATCTTGACTAAGGTTCTCATACTTCATGCATCACAGGGTTAAAACCCATCATCAGAACGTGATATACTGTGTGAAAACTATGAAATAAAAACATTTTTCATGCAGCTAATCTGATGTTTTCTCACATTTTAACATACTCTAAATTAACATACTCTATATTATTCACTTTGTGGAGATAATATGCAAAAAAATAAACTTTTTGATAAAGAAAAGTATTAATTACAGTCTATTAACAATAACAAGCAATTGATTTACAATAAAACATGTTACTGCATATCTGGTTTATCAAGAACAGCAAAGTTACAGTAATGGTATGAATGTCAGTGTATTATGGGATGGTGCATAAGTGTCCACTGTGTTGGCTGATATGGAACTAAAACAACAAAACCCATGAATATACAAGAGAACAGCTGGAGAAGAACTGTCCACTGGAGTGACCACTATGCATGAAAGGGTTAAGGAGGTGAACTCCCACACTGACAAACAGATGTGTGACATGAACAGGTGTCCATCTGTTATTAGTGGACTCAGGTGGACACGTCCATGTGTCCACCCTCAAAGACCTGAAGCTGTTCAGTGATTTCCACTGGAAACTGTAAGGCTCCAAGGACACACAGGACTGTTTACACTGAAGTTGTGTTGGAGAGATGACAGTAAGTATGATTTACCTTCTTTTCTACCACCACTTCCTTCTTAGGTTAGAGGCAAACAAAAGAACACAAAGCAATAAATCAATACAGTGGACAAAAAAAGGGAACATACAGGTGAGCTGCCCGGGGGTTTCACAGTTGGAAACTGTTAATCAATAGGTCTACTTAAAGAAAACCATCTTTTCCCCCATAAAACAGACGAAAAGTTGTAGTAGTAAATATCAAGTAGAATTCAACATCATTTATTTTTTGCATTTTCAATAGTTTTTCAGTAAATTTGCCTCAGTCCACATTAAGTTTTAACAAGCTGCTTGTTTTTTGTTGCTTAGTTTTTGGAGAATTCTGTGAAAATGTTAAAGTGTCTTAGGTTAAGTTTAAACATAGATACTTAGACGCTGACTGATGATGAAGGAATATAAAAACATGTAACTGAACCTCCTGAGATTCATGCAATGTTCTTATGAGGATATTTCAACCCCCCCCCCCCCCCCCCCCCCCCCCCCCCATCACCACCAAAATTTAATCATTTGTTCCTTGTGCCAGTTTCAACATTTCCTGAAATTTGCATCTAAATCCATCCTTAACTTTTTGAGTTATCTTGCACACAGACCGACAGACCGACCGACCGACAGACAGACAGACACAGACAGACAGACAGACAGACAGACAGACAGACAGACAGACAGACACAGACAGACAGACACAGACAGACAGACAAACAGACAGACACAGACAGACAGACAGACAGACAGACACAGACAGACAGACAGACAAACAGACAGACACAGACAGACAGACAGACAGACAAACAGACAGACACAGACAAACAGACAGACAGACAGACAGACACAGACAGACAAACAGACAGACAGACAGACAAACAGACACAGACAGACAGACAGACAGATAGACAAACAGACAAACAGACAGACCGACCGACCGACCGACCGACAGACAGGCAAACTGACACAGACAAACAGACAAACAGACAGACAAACAGACAAACAGACAGACAGACAGACAAACAGACACAGACAGACAGACAGACAAACAGACACAGACAGACAGACAGACAGACAAACAGACAGACAGACAGACAAACAGACAAACAGACAGACAAACAGACACAGACAAACAGACAGACAAACAGACACAGACAGACAGACAGACCCATGCCTGTAAAAACAGAACCTCCTTGGCAGAGGTAATGGTATGTGGTCTTATTTTTGTTTCAGTTCAGGCTGTTTCTTCCATTTCCAGCTCTTTTTACTTTGTACCAGATATTATTTGAAGATCATGTGAATCACTGATGCCATTTGGTGCAACAGTTAGTTAACAGGAGAAAATACAGATATTTACTTCCAGCTTTCACATGATCACAGTCTGCTGGAACAGAGGTTTAGCTGTAGAGACATTAGTCTAAGAGCTCTGGATTGGTTTCAGAATAAGGTGCACCACAGGGACCTACTTCAACACCGCCTTTCTCTATTTTCATAAATGATTTAGATCACGCACTAAATGTTACTAAATGACATTTGCATTTAGATGACATAAAGTTACGGTACACACTATAGTATTTCAGCTTCGTTGAATCAAGGTGTAGGATGTTGATATCACACCGCAGCAGCAAAAATAACAACTGCTTATAAATTCTAAAAGAACACATTTATGACCTTCAGTTTGACAGCTGACGTCACTATTTCAACACTGATGCTACTTGTACAGACTCATCTCTTACAAATACTACAAATAGTCATTGTACACACTGAGCTCTAATGAAAAAGCTTTAACAAAACTGATTACATGCAATCTCAACACTGGTTAAGAAACTGGACTGTGTGTCATCCTGCTCTTTGTCTTTATAAATCCTTCAATGTTCCATCCTTTTCCAAAAGAAACATGTTGCTGCTTTATATATGATCTACAGAGACTGAGTCAAAATGGTTTAATCCAATCTTTCTTTGATTACTTTCTTTACTTCTCTTTTATTCTTTCTGTCGTTTTTCTCTTGTTCTTATATATTGTGTGTGTTGTGTGTAAATGTTTCCTCTGTGTGTGTTGTTACCATTTTGACTCTCATTTTGACTTTCCTGGATATATAAAAGATAGATCAAATCAGTAACTCAGTGGTGCAAATCCCTGGTCTCCTCACACTCCAAACAACACTGATGAGCTCAGCAGGACTTCATCAGTATTTATGCCACACATGCATTTTCTCCTTTAATTTACCACTTCACTCTTGAAATTCTGTATTTTTACCTCCACCAGGAGGTGTTGTGATTGCTTTGCTTTGTGTTTTTGCGTGTTTGTTTGTGTGTTTGTTTGTTTGTTTGTTTGTTTGTTTGTTTGTTAGCAGGATAACTCAAAAAGTTATGGATGGATTTTCATGAAATTTTCAGGAAATGTTGATACTGGCACAAGGAAGAAATGATTAAATTTTGGTGGTGATGGAAGGGGGGCTGATCTGCCTTGGCGGAGGTCTGCGCTCTCCAAGTGCTTTTCTAGTTATGTTTTTGTTTGTTTAGAAATAATATTTGAGCATTGAGACCTGATGGATCAAATATGATACAAAATTGAAACTCATACATGGAAATTGATATTTGAAAAAAATTATTTTGGTTGTTCAGAGGGACCAATAAAGGCTCCATTTTCAAAGAACATGAATTTTCAGTTAATGATTACCTCCGCCAAGGAGGTTATGTTTGTGCCAGGGTTTGTTTGTTTGTCTGTCTGTTTGTTTGTCTGTCCGTTAGTGTGCAACATAACTCAAAAAGTTATGGACAGATTTGGATGAAATTTTCAGGGTTTGTTGGAAATGGGATAAGGAAGAAATTATTAAATTTTGGTGGTGATCGGGGGTGGGGGGGCCCACGGGGGGGCGCAGACCAGAAAATTTCATCAAAATCTGTCCATAACTTTTTGAGTTATGTTGCACACTAACGGACAGACAGACAAACAAACCCTGGCAAAAACATAACCTCCTTGGTGTAGGGGGGCCCACGGGGGAGGCCACTGATCAGCCTTGGCGGAGGTCTGCGCTCTCCGAGTGCTTCTAGTTTAATGCTGTGTCTTTCAACCTTGGGGTCACCAGGAATTTCTAATAATTGATAACAAAATAAATAAATAAAAACTTACCAATAAAAAATATATGGTGAATTGAGAGAGACAATCACAATCCATAAAAGACATGACAAACTGTGAAGCTGAAACTGCAGGACTGTGGTTCTGTTTATCTGCCAAATGTTCATTGTGGTCGGTTTCAGATGCTGCAGCTCTTTCATAATTCATAGTTTGAGTTCTTGTTTTTTTCTTGTGTTGCCTCTTGTTTATTTCAGTGATCTGATGAAGAAATGCTCCGTTTCATAACCATTTTGCTAAAATCTGTACTGCAAAAATACTTGAATATATGTGATTGACTGCGAATGTCAGTTGAAGGCCTTTTACATCCAATATTTTCTTGACCCTCACATTTCCAAATGCCTGGCCAATGAAACAAACATACCACACATCATAATATGAGTGGATAAGTGGATTGATATGAGTATTTCAGGGAGGGGGGTGTGTCTTTGTGTTGTGTTACAGGAAGCTGTAGGCCTATTTGTAGAGTTTGGATGAAGTGCAGTGTGTTGTTAAAACTAAAAGGTCATGGTTTATCCCTACCAATTGTTTTGTTGTTTTTTTTTTAACTGCTGCATGAAAGTAGTACACACACATGGTTTCAGCTGTAGTTCTCCAGAAAGAGAAAATCAATGTTAAGACACGACACTCGGCATGGACCCAAATGCATCACCACTCTTTTGTTCAGTGGTCTAAGGGATTCATTGAACAAAAATGTAAAAAGTACAAAAATGGATGAACAAAAAGAGTAAACGCAACATGCTCTACAATAAACTTAAAAACTGTAATGAACTAAAAGAGGAAGTACAAAGAACTCTTTATAAAACTAAAAAGCCTGAGGCAGAGAACACATAGAACTAGATTCAAAATTCAAGACACAAGATACTTAACCAGGGGGTCTTCACAAGAAAACAGAAACGACGCACTAACAAGAGACAAAGGGAGCGAGGAGAATATATAAGGGAGGCAGGGATCACAAACAGGTGTGGACAATTACAGGAGGAACACCAGGTGCAAGCAATGATGGGATTAGGGAGGACAGAGACAAGACTGACAGAGTGCAGACAAAACAGGAAGGAGACCACCATCACCAAAATAAAACAGGAAGAGACAAAAACCCCAAACTAAATCAACATAAACGTCAACGCATGACAATCAACATGACACATGGTTTTGACACATGGTGTCAAATAATACATAAACTATTTCAATATACTGGTCTTTTATTTCACATTCCCGTTTTAAGTTTGATTTTTATTTAACCTATTGTTAAAAAAAAAAACAAAAAAAAACTTTTTCTTAAACTTTAATTTAAAATCAAAAATCATGGCTGCTACTAATGATTGTTTTCATTGTAGATTAGATGTTTGGGCTATAAAATAGACAAAAGATGGTGACAGACAAAAAATGTTGGTGCACAAATTAAATATATAACTTACTTTTACTTTATTCAGTTTGTTCAAGTCACAGAGAGAGAGAAAAAAATAAGTATATTCAAATTACAGAAGGTGAAATACAAATTTTTTCACTGTTCCCTTTAAAAACTGATGATCAAAAAGCTGATGAATAATTCAACCAGTCGATCAATCAACAAATTATTGCTGCATATCACCAGTAACCATGCTGATATGTAGTTTTCATCTTGTTGAATGAAAACTCAGATTAAACCTGACTTTACCACACTGATAAAAATATTTTTAAAAAGACTGAATGACCTTTTACACAAAGATCTGGCCTGTGAAAGGACAAACTACAGGTGCTCTAGTCTTGGGACAGTTTTACATAACTCTGGTCTCATTTTGTCTATTATAGCATTTCATTGTGTTGCATCTTTTCTGAAGTTTTTATTTTGTTGCATCTGTAGGTTTTCATCTGAATTGTACATCTTTTTGACTTTTTTTTTAAATTTTAAATTTAAATTTTAAATTATTTTGTCTTTTACTCTGCCTTTGTCTTTACCTTACGATGTAAAACCACAAACTTCAGCTTTCACTCGGGTCCAAAATCTGCCTTTAAAGTGGAAACAGTCATCTGACATTTTGTCATGATAATTACCAGCACAGTGATATGGCAATTGTTTTCATAATAACATTTTTGGCCACACCACCCAGTTCTTCTTCATCCAAATAACACAGTGGTTCCCAATCTTTTTTGGCTCGTGACCCCATTTTAACATCACAAATTTCTGGTGACCACAGACATTCAAAACAGAGACTTTTTTTTTTGTTTGTTTTTGTTTTTTTTTGTTTGCTAAAATGTATTTGTTTTTGATCATGCAATAGTCTGCTATACTATGGTGCAAATAAACATTAATTTTACACGACATTAAGGCTATATAATGTATATTATTGTGGACAGAGGCAGAAAAGCCAGGTGTAGATTACTGCACAAAGGGAGAATTTTATACAGTCAGTCCAAAGGCTGCAAATTAATACTGAAAAATCAATAACTCAAACTATGAATTATGAAAGAGCTGCAGCATCTCAAACCAGCCACAATTAACATTTGAAAGATAAACAGAACCACAGTGTTTCAGGTTCAGCTTCACAGTTTGTCAGGTCTTCTATGTATTGTGATCGTCTCTCTCAACTCACCATATATTTTTTATTAATAAGTTTTTATTTTATTTTTATCAATTACTAGAAATTTCAGGTGACCCCATTTGAATTCTAGGCGACCCCACGTGGGGTCCCGACCCCAAGGTTGAAAAACACTGAAATAACATGTGAACATGACCTCCTGCACTCACTATAAAGTTTTCATGCCGTTGTCTTCTAGTTCTTTTATTGACAACACAGACAGGGAACCAACAGTTTAGGCTGTTTCTCCTTGTAGGTGTAAAAGTTGTAACACAGAGATAAGTCGACAGTTTAACCCTTTTATTCATGAATTATGAGAACCTTAATCAAGATTTTCTTTAGGCATTAAAAAAAACAATGCGATTGAAAAAATTTTTTATGAACCTTTTTTTATGGAGTTGCAATAATGTCCACTAAGCTGGACACCATTCGTTTCATTTTTGAAGCAAAGAAACATGTATTTACTAATGTACAGTGTGAAATCTATGAAATAAAAACATTTTTAATGCTGCTAATCTTTTGTTTTCTCACATTTTAACATAATCTAATACTAGTCATTATTCACTTCATGGACATAATATGAAAAAAAAACCTTTTTGTTGTTAATTACAGTCAAATAAAAATAACAAGCAATTTCTTTACACTCAATGTTACTGCAGATCAAGTTTATCAAGAACAGCAAATGTACAGTAATAGTATCAATTGCAGTGTATGGGATGATGCATGAGCGCCTAATGTGTTAGATCAGGGGTCTCAAACATGCATCCTGGGGGCCAAATGCGGCCTGCCAAAGTAATTTGCCAAGTGCAAAAATTCCACAGTCTTGAATTGAATTAAGCAAACAAAACAAAACAAAACAAAAAAGCTTGAATTACGGAAAAAATTAAATTAAGCCAAAAAAAAACAAAAACAAAAAAACTTCAATTAAGTAAAAAAAATCTTCAATTAAGCCAAAAAAAACTTCAATTAAGTAAAAAAAAAATCTCCAATTAAGCCAAAAAAAATCTCAAATTTAGCAAAAAATTTGAATTAAGACAATTTTTTTTAATAAAGTAAAAAAAAATCTTGAATTAAGCAAAAAAAAAATCAATTAAGTAAAAAAAAAATCTTGAATTAAGCAAAATAAATAAATAAATAAATAAATAAAATTAAAAAATTAAAAAAGAAATAAATCTAGAAATCTAGAAATAACAACTTCATTTTTTCCCCCTTTGTTTTAGTGGAAAAAAAAACATTAAATTATGAAAATATTTACATTTACAGGGTGGGGAAGCAAAATTTACAATGAACATTTAGTTGTTTTTTTCTCAGCAGGCACTACGTCAATTGTTTTGAAACCAAACATATATTGATGTCATAATCATACCTAACACTATTATCCATACCTTTTCAGAAACTTTTGCCCATATGAGTAATCAGGAAAGCAAACGCCAAAGAGTGTGTGATTTGCTGAATGCACTCGTCACACCAAAGGAGATTTCAAAAATAGTTGGAGTGTCCATAAAGACTGTTTATAATGGAAAGAAGAGAATGACTATGAGCAAAACTATTACGAGAAAGTCTGGAAGATACTATTAAAGAAGAATGGGAGAAGCTGTCACCCGAATATTTGAGGAACACTTGCACAAGTTTCAGGAAGCGTGTGAAGGCAGTTATTGAGAAAGAAGGAGGACACATAGAATAAAAACATTTTCTATTATGTCAATTTTCTTGTGGCAAATAAATTCTCATGACTTTCAATAAACAAATTGGTCATACACTGTCTTTCAATCCCTGCCTCAAAACATTGTAAATTTTGCTTCCCCACCCTGTACAACCTATCCTGTAACAATAAAATGTGAATAACAATTTGAACTATTTTCTGCCTGTTCCTCAGTGTTTAGTTTCTTTGTAGATCTGATCCATAATGCACATGGAGAAATGAGAAGTGGAAGCAGAATATTGTTAAAATTGCACTAAATTTTCTTATGTTTTTTAATTTAAATTTCAATTTTTTCAGTTTTTTAAAAAAAAAAAAGTTTATAAGTAAGTATTTTCATCATTTATTTTATTTTATTTAATTTTTTACACTAAAACATAGACAAAAATTTGCAGTTGTCATTATGTATAGGTTATTCTGTTATTATTTTACTGGTCCGGCCCACTGAATGTGGAACCTGAAAGAAAATGAGTTTGAGAGCCCTGTGTTAGATGATATGGAACTAAAACATCCAAACCATGAATATACAAGACAACAGCTGTGAATAGCTGTCCACTGTAGTAACCACTATGCATGAAAGGGTTAAAGTTGCTCACTGAATCTAATAATTAAAATGTGTTCACGTCTACCGCTGTGTACATAAACTGAAAGGTGTCTTCCACAGTGTTTGGGTTTCCAGGTAAACTGACGTCAGGATACTTCCACTTGTCCCAGGATATCACCAACTTCTCGAAACAAGGAAGTCCCGCCTTCCAACGCAGTGGATTGGGTGTAGTATAAACCAGCCCGTGCTAGGTGAATGATGATTGGCTTAGCTGGTGTCAGTCACGGCGCGGTCGGAGTTTGTGGTTCAGTCGTCAGGTGAAACTCAGTCCATGAGAGTGAGAGAGAGGACAGATTAAAACTGAGTCTGGCGCAAGTCTAGGAAGTTTTTTTGTACTTTTTTTTTTAACATTTTATTTTTTTTTAGATTAAACTAATCACCAAAGAGAACTTTTTAATAACGGGGACCAATACATTACAACATGAAGAGCCTCAAGTATCGATTGAAAAAGCACGAAGTGACCATCACAGTAAGTAGTTTTTAAGCTAATCTGAACCCGTTTGGCTAACTCTGCTGTTTCAGCCCGAGGGGTGGGATGTGTGTGTGGAGAAGTTATAAAGTCATACAAACACCGTCTGTGAACCGTGGAAGGGCATTTTAATCAACATGACCTCGACAGGCATATTGGCTGCGGTTAGTCCTCCTGTGTGGCGGAGCACCTGCCCCTCCGCTCCGGGGCTGGATGTGTCCAGTGTTGTGCCGAATTCTGCTCCCTGCCGAAAACTGCTCCCCCTTCCTAAAACAGCCATGGAGAGGACAATGTGCACCAAATTCACTCTGTCACAACTTTTTCTCCTTTCTGACTCTAGGGTATGAAAATAATTGTGAATTATTCAACCTCTTAACACAGGGGTGTCAAACTCATTTTAGTCCAGGGGCCAGATTCAGCTAAATTTGATCTGAAGTGGGCCGGACCAGTGAAATAATAACATAATAATATATAAATAATGTCAACTCCAAACTTTTTTCTATGTTTTAGAGCGAAAAAAGTAAATTTACATTATGAACAGGTTTACATCTACAAACTATCCTTTCAAAAGATGTGAATCACATGAAGAAACTGAAAAAATAAGTGTAAT
Source organism: Sphaeramia orbicularis (assembly GCF_902148855.1). Taxonomy (NCBI): domain Eukaryota; kingdom Metazoa; phylum Chordata; class Actinopteri; order Kurtiformes; family Apogonidae; genus Sphaeramia; species Sphaeramia orbicularis. The sequence continues at coordinate 10,217,283 of NC_043959.1, read as the reverse complement.
TTTAACAAGATTATGTCTCAGTTTATGATTTACACATGTACATTATAACTTTAGGATCACAGTGGATTTACAATCATTAAAAACATTTTTTGCAAAATTATACTTTGTTTTAGTGTAAATACATGAAGATATTTACATTTACAAAGAGGAACATTTGGAGTTGTCATTATTTTTATGTTATTATGATAGTATTGACTGGTCCTGCCCACTTCAGATTGAATTGATCTGAATGTGGAACCTAAACTAAAAGGATTGTTCATATCTTCAGTGTAATTTTTGCATTTCACAAATTCATCCCAGGGGCTGGATTGGACCCTTTGGTGGGCTGGATTTTGCCCCCGGCCGCATGTTTGACACCTGTGTCTTAACACCATCACACCTGTGTAGCAATGAACCCTTTCATGCATGAGTTATGAGAACCTTAACCCTCCGGTATCTGGGTGTGCCTTTTATGCACACTTTACACTTCATTTTAAAAAACTTCATATTATTTTTCACAATTTAAATAAGGTTAGATTTTAAAAGTTGTTCATTTGTGCATGATCTTTAAAATTCTGGCCGCCAACTAAAATTTGCACATTGTAAACCAAAGAAAATTACCAGACTAGCATCTGTCTCCCAAGTGTGCCTAAAACGCACTATTTCTTCCATTTGATATGTATGATTAGGGCTGACCTTGATTTACAAAAATAAAATCAAATTAGAGCAGAAAAATAAATCAATATATAATATTTAATAGTTTGATTTATAGGTGTGCATTTTACGCACACTTGGTGACAGATGCTAGTATTTTTGAACATTTGACCTAGCGCCAAAAATAATGATACAAATTAACCAGTGTTGGAGTTAATCATTGACATATGCCAGGCTGCAAAAATCAAATAATATGTGATCCAGTTTTTATGTAGTATATTGAAAAAAAATATTTTTTTTTGTTTTTTGCATTCAAAAAAATGATTTGTTGACATTACAAACATGACATTTAAAGGGTTAAAAAATGTGACAGTTATTGAGTATTTGGTATTTTTATTTATGGCTCAAGTTGATGAAATAGAAAAGAACTGTAAAAGAATTAAAAACAAACTGTATGAAATTTTTTTCGACATTATTCCACAAGTGTGCCAAAAAGGCACACTTGGTGCTTAGTAATGGCCGTGCTGGATGGGATACCGGAGGGTTAATCAAGATTTTTTCCTAAGGGTTTTAATTCCTCTTTAGGCATGAAAAAAAAACAATGCCATTGACATTTTTTTATGAACCTATTTTTCATGGAGTTGCAAAATTGTCCACTCAGCCGGAAACCATGTGTTTAATTTTTGAATCAAAGAAACATGTATTTTTCTGACATACTGTGTGAAAACTATGGAATAATTATTATGTTTTTTTAACCTGTCTTGTTTGACAGCATCCTAACAGCAGAATGGTAGTCTGGCTGCCTTTTTGTGCTGAACTAATTTGCTTTGCCAAGGGAAACTTCAATGAGGCTCCCCTTGATATTCTACTGTCTTTATTATGAGTTTTGTTGAATCACATTTCGATGCCAGACCTGACAACGAAACGTGTATTTACTGACATACCGTGTGAAAACTATGATTTATTTTTTTATTTTTTTTAATGCTGCTAATCTGATGTTTTGTCATTTTAACATACTCTAATACTAGTTATTACTCACTTTATGGAGATAATATGCCAAAAAAAATTGTAAACCCCCCCCCCCAAAAAACCCTGTTAATTACAATCTAATAATAATAACAAGCAATTGATTTACACTCAGACATGTTACTGCACATCAGGTTTATCAAGAACAGCAAAGTTACAGTAATGGTACTGTGTTGGCTGATATTGAACTAAAACAATAAAATCCATGAATATATAAGAGAACTGCTTTGAATAGCTGTCCACTGTAGTGACCGCTATGCATGAAAGGGTTAAGAAATGAATAATATTGTAAGATATTGCAGTTATGTTTTTTTATCTGGTTAATATTAAAGAGTGTGAAAACTGTAAGGTATATAAAACTTTATAAAGTTAAATCTTAGATACACAACACTCAAAATATATAACAATAAAAGCAGGTACCGCTGAAAACTACATCACCCGCGGCTGGGGATGCAGTTCTCGGCACGGAGCAGAATTCGGCACCAGATATTACCGAAAACTGCATCCCCCATTACAATAAGCTTGCAAAGCTACAGGAGTGAAATGACTGTAGCAGTTCACATTTGGAGATATTCTGGTGTGAAAGGGTGAATTTGGTGCACTTTGTCCAATTCATTGCTGATTTAGGAAGGGGGAGCTGTTTTTCGGCAGCTGCTGCGAGATGCAGTTTTCGGCAGGGAGCAGAATTCGGCACAACATCCTGACCCACTGTTACTACTGTGCATGAATTCAGGTTCACTGTGGTCACTTGGTCCACATAGAAATCAGCTGACTGGAAGTGTTGTTCAGGAAAGCGCCGTGGAGAACAAAAATCAGACCTTGTTGTTATCACCCAGGAGTATACCTTTTGATTCAGGGTCTTTTTTTTGTCTTTTTGTTGATAGAACAGCCTCAGCACCGTAGAGGAGACAGATTCTGAACAGAACCCATAAGCTCAGCAACACATGTGACAAATACAGGCTTCGTCTGTTTGAAAGCTCACCCCAAATACACTTAATTTACATGTGCAAAGACTAGGGTTGTGTGGTAAAGCAAGGATTTTTATGAGATTGCAGGGTTTTCTTGCTTTTTCATACAGCTGAAACTATTCTCAGTAAGTTACTTACATTTCTACAGGGGTTCCCCCTCCCATTATACGACAGGGGTGGGGCACCAAAACCATTTTGGACTCTACAAACTCCACAACTGATTTAAAATGAATGTGGAGGGCATCAAAAGCAGTGAAATTCATTAAAATGCTTTTTGTTTGTTTCAGAAGCTTTTCCAATTTCACTTAGACATTTAAGTGAAGTTGTAAAACTGTTCCCAAATTCTTGCTTGTTTATTTGTTCTTAAAAAGTGAAAAGACTTCAGGTTTTTGTCTCTGGATTCCATATCCATGACCTTATGTCCTGAATCTAAACAGCACCTTCACCCTTTGAAAACCAAGGGACAATAGTGGTTTCCTTCATGTCTGTATTTGTGACAGACTCCATTCAAAAAGTGTCATTCATAATTTTACCCAAGTTTGTGGAGGACTTAGACACATTGGTCAAGAAAGGTGTTGATTTTCACAAAACAATGGCCGTCACATTTGGTGCTTGCCACACTAATATAACGTTAATTTGGCTTAGGTACTGCACCAAAGACTTAAAATAACAGGGAAAACCCTGGTATTGTGGTAGTTTTCCTCTGAGATTTGTAGCTTTTAGGGTCCAACATCACATCTGCCTCATTTAAGACACACTGATTAGAACAGCCATCGTATTAACATGTGGTTTACACCTAGGCTATGTTATAACCTTTAGGAGTAGCACCCATTTTAAACCCTACCTGAACCAAATTGATGTCAAATCAGGTCAAAACTGACTCAATTACTTTTTCCCGATCAAAGACAGATCATTGAGGACCATTTTTATTTACTATGTGTCTTTGGTGAAAGAGGGTTTCTTCTAACATTTCTAAGCCCTACAAATTTGTCCAAGTATACTGTGTTTACACAAACAGTAGCCTGCAGTCTATTACAGCAGTCCTGCAGTACAGTCAATCACAATGAAACCTGCAATAATTGCAAGAATGACTATAAAGAGGTCAACATTTTGTAAATTAATGAAGAGTAGCCTTGATAAATTTCTAAATCCTGAGCTTGTGTATTGAAATAATTTCTTTTCCTAGGCCTTTGAAGAAGCTCAAAGCTAGACAGTCTTTGTGTTTCTCACTGTTGAGTTTTGTTGTCGTCGTATTATAGTTTACTAGGCTTGTGGTAAAAGAAATCCTGTAATCATCTAAAATACTGGAGGATTAAAGTAAATCAAAATCATTACATCAAACCCACATGCTGCAGTTGAGATGCCAGGGACACACAGTAGAAATGTGTGTAGGGGTCTGTTGGTGGGTCTGTTCTTTGTTGAAGTCTGTATGTACTACAGCAAATGGCACTGACACCTTGAATAACATTGAATAATGAGTCTCATATTATAGAAACCACATTGCGTTCATGAAGTGCAGCAGATTTTACGCACATCTGTTGAACGAAATAGGTGATCAACAGTTCAGTGATCATCTGCCTTGTGAATTCTGCTGAGAAACAGTCTCGACAGTTCAGCACAGTTCAACATGCAGTGGGAGTCTGGCGCTGTGCTCTGCTTTCAGCTCCAGGCAATTACCATGAGAAAGGACAAAGCCAGAGAAGCAATGTGTGGTAAACTATCTGGCCTCTTTGTGGGATAAAAAGCCTTTCAGGAGGAAAAGGCTATTGTATACACACTGCTAGTTCTCACTCCTTCAGTGACGACGCCAGAATCATTTAAAAGAACTCAATAAATGGAATTAAAAATAATGATAATTTGTCCCACAACTTCTACAAATAGACCTGATATAGGTTTTGAGCTTATTCTGCTATTAGGGGTATGTAGAATAGGGCTTGATAGTATTTCTAGTAGTTATGATGGTGTTGGTGACCCCTGTCCACATGTGGAAGCGTACTTGAAATGCTGAACTCAGTGACTATTTCATCGGTGTGTGAATGAATGAAAATGCCACATTATAAAGCACTCTGAGTGCCATAAAAGAGCCATAGAAATACTATTACTAATAATTAGTGCTGTAAAACAATTACAATTTTTAATCAGATTAATCACAGGGTTGCTGCGGATTATTTTTGATTAATCATAATTAAATATCATTCATTTTTAACCTATATTAATTGCATTTCATTTTGCATGAGCAACCAGACTTAAGAAAGAAGGGAATTAGGGATGTGACGATATGAAAATTTCATATCACGGTTATTGTGACCAAAATTATCACATTATCATTATTTTCACAGTATTGTTGAAATTGTGCTCAAAATGTTCAAAAAGTACTGATACATACACTGAAATAACTTAACCAAGTTGTATTTTGAAAAAAACAATAAACAAAAAAACAAATTAAAAAATTGGCACAATGCACTTTCTCTTGGCAGAAACATCCAAATATTAACCCTTAGTGGTCTGAGCCTATTTTGTTTGTTTTTCAGTCCTTTTGATTTTGCCTTTATATACTATATAAACAAATGCTTACTATACCCATGTTTGGGATCTTTTTTTTCAGCACAACTTCATTTGTATCATCTGCCTTTTATTTTTTCACTTTTAACCTACTATATCAACACAAAAGGACAAAAAACACAAAAAAATATATAAAATCTGATTGGAAAAATGTATATAATTTATAAATATAAATAACACACAGATGCTTAATGAACCTTTTCAAAGACTTTAAAAGTGAATATTAGTTCCAAATATTAGGTATAGAAAATTAAAATTTTAATGAATTAAAACTATATTCAAATATTTGACATAAAAGCAGATCTTTACATAGGCGTTTCTCTGGAAAAGGGCGGTAATCAAACACGGTTATCATGATAATTAGAATTTAAACGGTAATACTAACCGTCTGCAATTTTACCGCAGTTTATTGTTGTACCGGTAATCGTTACATCCCTAGTTGTGTCATATATGATGATAGTTTCCCGCTGTAGGCTACCCATTGTAAACTCCTTTTATGACCCTTTGGCTGGGATGTTTTCTCATTACTTTTTAAAAACTCAATTTGATATTAACAAACAGGTTTCTGTCACTGTGTCAACTACTCAGACTAAAACATGTCTTAAGAACTTATTTGCACATAAACTTTTATCAGATGGAAAAAGTGTAGTGCTAGTGATAATTAGTTAAAAAATAAACAACAAACAGTAAAATTGCTCTTAACATTCCTACTCATTCATTGAGTTGGGTTGATTTGTCTGTTGCTGCTGGAGCTCTCGTGGTTTGAGAGGCTGCTGGTCCAGGGTCTGGCCTGGTAGTGCATTTTGCACATGTGTGTAGACAAGTATTATAAATTATAGTTTTTTGGTCACTTTCATTTATAGTACAATGATATATGAAACCTTCGTACAGTAGGAAAAATCAGTACTGGTACACTGCCTAATCTGGTATTTTGTCCGGCACTACTCTGATTTTTAAATGGCTTGAGAAAAAAGCTGGCGATAAGCTGTGTTGATGAAACAGACATGACATTTACACAGGTCTGAGCAGTGATTTCATAACATTCCCACTGCATTCCTCTGTGCAGGCAGAGACCTAATACCCACTGAAAGACAGACGGTAGTAACCTCATACATGCTTACAGTTCAAGAGAAAAGATATACTGTGGCTCAGGTCTGATTTGTGTTTTGCCAAAGTAGAGGTGTAGTTCTCATTCATTGCAGGCTGGATGTGTACCACCTGTACCAGTTCAATCCTGAGACCTTTGATGTTCATAGATGTGGAATAAATCACATCAGTCCTCTATATATCACACTGACAATACGTAGCCTTATTGTTTTCAACAGCATACCTCTGTCATTAGTTCACAAAGCATGGGAGGTCAACTCACTCCCTCTTTCCTGGTGTGGTGACTAATAATTAAAAACTCCTACATTCCTACAAGTGGGGGAAGCAGTGGGGAATTCAGAGGAGACTTCCTTTTTATAAAGTGGACAAACAGAAAGTGAATCAAGTCTGGGGAAAACAAGTCAGTGGAGGGACACTGTATCTTTCCTCTGTTCTTTCACTATTACAGTGTAATTGTTTAAGCTTCATAACTGAAACAATCTTAAAAAGCGTATTAATTGTCTTTGAAAAACAGTAATAACTGTGAGATTTGCTTTCTTACTGTAATACTTATTCTGTCACTAGCCAAGGAATGTAAACTATGCCTCCAAAGCAGTGTCGAGGGCGATGAAACTAAAGACATAATGATCAGGATTCACAATGTCAAAACATTTTTGTGATGGCCCGATACGGTTGTAAGACAGGTTGATACAAGTTTCTGTTTTGTTTTTTTTAAACAATTCTTCATTGAAATTCCTCTGGAAGAAAATGCAGCTCATTGTTTGATTACAATAGAGTCTTATTTCATTCCTCCTTCACTGTAGAGGTGGTTTAAATGGAACCTTTTCAATGTATTTATTTACAGAAATCATTCATACAATGAGTGCAAGTTTGCGTTATAAAAACGTTATAATCAAAACGAGAGATTTATGACAAGCAGTCTTTATCTTCATGAAGAACAAGGACAGTGACAGAAAATAAATGTGAAATCCCACAGTGTAGCTTGACAACATTCTTCACATTGATACGCCACAAAGTAAAGTTTCCAGGAGGGAAACTATAATAATTTCCCAGTTGGCTCTGACCTCAGGATCAGTAAAAATCTAATCTAACCTAATCTAATCTAATCTAATCTAATCTAATCTAATCTAATCTAATCTAATCCAGTTAAATTTTCAAGGCAAATGTGCTGCAGAAAGAGCTGCATGGTTTATATTGTGCATAATTTAGCTGCTTTAGGCAACTAATTTGATAATCACCTATTTGATTTAGTAAATGTTATGGAGAAAATGTTGATATGCGACGCACCAGTTGATGCTTTTTGACAGCCGACAATAATGAAAAATACAGGTGTGAGTGCAGTGGCCTCAGTTTGCTTATGATTTGCCTGTCAATGGTTCACGGTGATCACATTTACAATTTTCTATAATACCATATGTTCATTTTTTCATCAGTTAATACAAATTGTCTTTAAACAGGTAGGCTAAATTTTAACTTCTTTTTATTAAAATTGCTTTTAAAATATCAGGCTACAACAGTGTGTAATGTAAACAGCTGCATTTTCGTATAGCAGCATCTGTGTGAACCACCTTAGCCTGTAACAATGACAAAACAAAACCCACATTCATATGCAGACAGTGCATCATAAGTGGAGCTGGAACTGATTAAAAATACAGTTTGTTTTCACAGCAGCTCTAAGAAAGGCCACCCCACTTGCGGAAATATACATTACAAACAAATTATTTTACCCAGTGATGCGGAGTGTGGTGCATCACCACAGTCATGTTAGCAGAGCTTCACCGCTCTGAAAATTAACCACACAAACTCCACGTAATATTCATGCATGTGCGTGCATTAGGGATGGGAAGATTATCCAATTCGATACGCCGCCACACGCGTGCATGATCCGAGTTCACCGGTAGAGAAGCTGTGAGTGAATGAAAAGTTTGGAATGATATTGCGATGCATTGGTTATTGAATGTTTGTATCGATAAAATTCGATCTGTTCAATAGAATATATTTTTACTAGCATTTAAA